>NW_028145046.1:3000000-3278244 GCF_050947745.1 Amphichorda felina
ACATCCTCGACGTTGAAATCGCCGTCATGGACAGTGCCTTGAAGAAGTATAAGGACCTCGTGGATGGCGGCTATGACTCCAAGTTCGAGACGTACACGACCTACATCAAGCGGCAGGTGCCCGACCAGGTTGACATGTTTGTCGGGGAAAACGGCAACAAGTACTTTACGTGCAAGGAGACCAAGGAGCTTCAGTGCTGCAGCGACTGCACCTATGTCTTCTGCATGAACAACTGCAACAACAGCCCGACATGTGACGGCGGTTTCACCACCGAGGAGATTCCCTGCCCTACCAACCTCCGCGATGGAGACGTCGGCCCTGGCTCCAGCGTGCCCAACGCCATGTTCGAGATCAAGGACGAGGTCAATTTCTTCAAGGACATCTTTGACAAGTTCGGCATTGAGAGAAGTTGGCTTAAATTCGACAAGAAAAAGGTCAAGGTCTCGGCCGACGGCTGCCAGTACACCGGATCAGACGTGCTCAATTGCATTGAGAGGGGCACCACCTACTGGAGCGGGTACCCTGTGGAGGACAAGATTGAAATCTTCAACCCCAAGGACCTCGTCGGCCAGGGCTACGGCGAGTCCATGGATCTGCTGAGCCGGCTCAGGGTCTTCCAGGGCAACGAGTTTGACGAGTTCGAGATGATGATCGACGGTCTGAGCTGGGCCGACATGGCCGACGCGGCCATCATGCCGGCCATCATCCTGGAGCAGGCCGTCGAAAGCATGGACAAGGTCGTCACCACGGCCGACGAGATCAAGAAGGCCGAGCGAGAGGCATTGATCCTCAGCTTTGTCAGCGGTCTGCTCTTCTTCGTCCCCTTCATTGGCGGGGCCATCACGGGAGGAGCCCTGGCGCCGCTGAGGGCGATCCTGTCCATGGTCGGGAACTTGGGCGAGGCTGCTCTGACAGTCTATGGCATTGTCCAGGATCCCGACAGTGCCTTCATGGCTATATTTTCTGCTCTGGCTGGCGCGGCTCTCGGAAGGGGCGGGTTCCGCGAGGCGGCACAAAGTCGACGGGGTATGACGGGCGACAGTATCACGAAACTGGGTGTCCCTGTCAAGAATAGGTTGGACTCTGTCGATAAACTTCGTTCGTATTGCTCTATTCGATGACTCTAGACCTAAATTATACGAATTTAAGACGAAAAGAATTAGTTAATCATATGTTTTTCAAAGCTTGTATATGAAGATGACACTGTTCTTCTGCTCAGTCTCATTACAAGATCCCCTAGTCTCCTCTAGATTAATTATATCTCTTTTATTCTTTAACTACTAAGAACATTATTTAGCTGATACGTTTCTTTATAGTTCCCAAAACATTTAAATACCCATATTAATTATTTAATAGTTTATGGCATGTAGAACGATTAAATACTACTCCACCTACCCTATAGTTAAAGACTAACTATTACAAAGGCTTGAATAAGTAACTTTCCAACGTTTGCCTAATATGCAACCGTAATCTAGTGCAGCCCTTTTCCTACGGTGAATATAAGGTTAATCAATGACCCTGAGGCGGACATCTTGTTTCGGAAGCCACCAGGATTAGGGGCCGTCATCAGGGCCGCCATGGGGGCCGGGTTCGACACATTCTGCCCAAGGATGCGTATGATATCTTCGCCTTTCGGTTGGGACATGATGTGGTTGTGGATCCGTTCAATCTCCACCGTCAACACAGGCCGCGAGTGTGTTTTGGCAACGACATCCTTGAGGATGGCCAGCGTTTCTTCTTGCGCCATGATGTTGGTTCTCGAAAGGGTTTGTCAGGGAGGGGGCTCAAGGTGGGATGGTGCTTGGAATCTAAGTTGCGACTGGTGATGATTCTACGTCAGAAGTGAGGAAGTGCCATGAGTTATATGTACACTGAGACTACGGATACTGATCGTTGTTTACCGACAGTTGCTCCTCACCGGCGCTTTCTTTTTCCTTCTTCCTTTCTTTTCTTACATCCCTCGCATACGGAATGTGGTGATATGTAAGAATACAGGCAAGCTGATAACAGGGAACCTGAGACCCGGACCCTCATTTCACAATGAACCAGGGCTTCTTTGAGCCAAACATAACCTGGGCTCGTACATATGCCCTAGTATAAGCTGAGCAGGTGGATCATCTGGGCTCGTATCCAGTCTGGGCCGCATTGCCGTGTAATGTGTGATGGGAGTTTTTGGATTGATAAAACACACCGCTCCAGATATTCGTACGAGTATGGCCTGTTCCTGTATCTCCGTCTCGCCTCACGTACTACGGTATGTCTGGCCTCAGCCACTGAATAGACCGCCGATCTTTGCCTTTTTTAGTTTCTGGCTGGCGTCCAGCCTTCCGCTTGTCAACGATCTTATCCGTAATCAGTTTTTACTCTTCCGAGGTCGCCTGAGTATAGCCTCAACTATATCCCCATCCCCATCTAAACTAGAAGGGAGAGGCTCGATGTAAGCTCGGGAAGGGTTAGCTACAAGAAGCGGCAAGCATTTCTTCGGATTTCATTGGCTGGGGCGCGTCTACTGAGCGGCTCATTTCAGCTGCCACTTGTTGCTGCTTGCAGTGAGGCGCCAGCTGAGTATACTGTACACTACGTGGGGAAGCCTTTTGATGAAAATACCATCGGAATTTACATTACATGACTGGTCGTGATTGGTTTTCACTGGGGAAGTTTTGGCCAAGACTGAAAGTATGTCCCATAACACCGTGTCATAGCCAGTCATTGTACGGATATGGGTATAGTCATCGTCCCATCCCCAATCCTCCTTCACTGTTTTCTCGGCGGGAGTTCGCCAGGCCCGTTGTATCCCGCATACCAGGTGTACACATGTATCAGCCTTCATCCTGTCCCTTGTTTTGTTGCGAGGTCGCGGCGGGCGGCTCGATACATTTGAACGTCTTGTTATTCCAGATTCACATCTAGGGAAGGGGTGGGGCAGTATGTGCTGGTGAGGGCTTTGATATTGGGTTTAGTGGTGGTGCATTATTCGTCCATATGGGGGTTCACCGTCTTCGCGATGAGCTCGTTAGCTCACCAGGGTTCACAGGCTTTCTCGGCCCGGGTCGACGTTGACGTAGTTAATGATATATGTGTTAGCATAAGGCTATGCATAGGTGTTCTTAGATAAATCTTTTCCTGAGAGGAAATCTTTATTATCTGTAGCAGTCAGATTATTAATAAATGTCATTGAGTAGATTAGGCCGTCAGTTTGCTTGATGTTACCGTTGACGGCGTCTGTGACAAATTGCTGTGACTAAATATGTCCGGAGATTCATCTATCCATGTTTCAGGATGGCAGACCACGCGCTGGCACAGACGTTGGATCATTTGCTAAAATCGCATTTGAAACAAAATTAGTAAACGTTTGAGTAGTCCTACCCTTTGGACGGCGGTCTCTTGCGGTGGCCGTGGTTCAGAGGATACGATTCCACCAGGCGGAACAAAATCAGCCGAGGGGAGACATTGGCACTGAGCACACGACTAACCACTCCACTCCGCGAGAGGTAGTCCCAGATACCGCAGGGAATCATGACGGAGTGCAGAAATCCTCGAGATCTCGCGTTTCAAAAACCAGAAATCCATCGGAATTGAGCGAGTACTGGGTGATCGGCATGAGATACTTGCTGTCCTACTCCATCGGTGATTCATGACCCCGAGCACCAGGACAACACAACGCAACAGGAGCCAAGTCAATGCTCAGTTTATGCAGGTTTTAATGTTTATATTGTATTTTATGAACATCCATCTAGTGACCACGGAGTACGTCTAGGGCAATGGAACTTCAAGCGTCTTTTAAGCCCATCGTTCTTATAGTGGAATTGAACTTTTGAATGTAAACTATGGCCATATTTGCATATTTCCCAAGTTCAGCTTAAAAGTCCCCCCGTGACGCATGATTTTGTGATTGTATTATGTATCCCCATGGTTTCTTTCATTATTCCTCTCCTCTCCTACAAGCACACGCGATTGAATAGTGTTGCCACTCGGAAATGATAACCTCTTAGTATTTATCTACTATTTGACCATAGGAATTGAGATAATCTATATTTTCTCTTTATTACACAATGAATATACTTAAACTATTAGTTAAGGAAGCACTGACGAATAAATTGCATCCTCTGATTTTCATTCCTCCGAACAATAATGGTGAGCGGAGCACTGTACTTTCAAGTTCCCAAATCCTACCCCACAATGCAGCTACAGTCGTTCCACCCAGTCGATGAGCAACCAAATCCTTTTAGCCACAGATCTTTACCATAATGGTAACCAGCGCATGACCGATATTGGATCCAATCGGGTACTTCGGCAGTGTCAAGGACAAAGTCAGCACTAGGACGCGAATTTGAAGGAGCGAAAAGCCGTCTGGGGTATTTACCTCCGCATACCCACTTTGCGCCCGTTAGGGAACACTCCGAGACTGATATTGACATCATAGTAGATGATTAAGAAGGAGGGTATAAGTGAATGAAGGAGATGCAGTTGGTTTGGGTTTCGTGACAGGAAACCACGAACCTCGACATAGACCTCACTGACCTCACATTCCCTCTTCGAGTGACCACTTCGTGGGAAACATCACTATGGCCGATGAGAAAAATGGGGACGCTGAGGCCGTCCATGCTCATGAAGAAAACGGCGGCAAGGATGATATTCGCTCAACATCGCCAGTGCAGGCAATCAAGGCTACCCTAGATTCTGCTGGTGGCCCACCAAACCCATGGGGGAGCGGACACAGGAGGCTATACTTGGCCTGTATGGTCCTCTATCTATGTTCAACGATGAACGGTGAGTTCGAGTTCGCTTTCTATATCCTACCGCCAAACTAACTTGTCTTCCCCAGGCTACGATGGGTCCCTTATGGGCTCCATCAACGTCCTCCCCGAGTATCAAAAGTACTACAATCTATCGTCCGACGGCTCTTCAACCACCGGTCTCGTCTTCTCCATCTTTCAGATCGGACAGATGACGGGTGCTCTGTTTATTTGGATTTGCGACTGGAGAGGTCGAAAGTGGACCGTCATCATAAGCTCGTTTCTCGTTGTGTGCTCAGCCGTCTTCACGTCCTTGGCACCCACACTCCCCTCTTTCATCGCTGCCCGCTACCTCCTGAGCTTCTTCTCGACTATTTGCACCGTCGCCGCGCCGATGCTGCTAGTCGAAGTTGCGCCGCCGCTGCATCGTGCTACTGTGGCGGGTATATACAACACGCTGTACTATATGGGGAGCATCATTGCGACGTTTGGTAAGCCATTCCCCGACCAGTGCGAGATCTCACACTGATAACGAGAAAGCCATGTACGGAGCCAATCTTCACCTCCACGGAAACCTCAAGTGGCGCCTCCCCCTCTGGCTGCAGACTCTCTGCCCGGGCATCGTCTGCCTCGGGGCCTGGCTCCTCCCCGAAAGCCCCCGGTGGCAGATCGCGCAGGGCCAGCACTCCAAGGCGCGCGACTTCATCGTCAAGTACCACGCCAACGGCGACGCGGACCACCCGATCGTGGGCATCGAGATGCAGGAGATCGAGGCGTCGCTGCTCGAGGTCCAGGGGCGGTCCAGCTGGGCGTGCTTCGACCTGCGGAGCCTGTTCAAGACGCGGGCTCGCCTGTACAGGCTGATGCTGGCGGTGACCATGGCGTGGTTTGGGCAGTTCTCGGGAAACAATGTGGCGAGCTATTATCTGCCGTACATGGTGGAGAACGTGGGCATCACGGCGACGAATATGGTGTTGCTCCTGAATGCCATCTATGCGGTGACGGGGTGGATCTCGGCGACCATCGGAGGTGAGTGTTACTAACAGAGACCCGACCTGCCCGGTTGCGTGTGATTAGTCCAAGGCTCTGACTCTGACAGCTCGACTGCACGATATCGTCGGACGGAGAAAGATGCTCATGGGGTCCTCCTTGGCCATGTCCATCGCCCTGGCCCTCGTCGCTGCCACGACAGCCGAGTACCAGCGCTCCGGCAGCGTGCCTAGCAGCTCGGCCAGTATCGCTTTCATCTTCATATTCGGCGTCGTCTTTGCAGTTGGCTTCACCCCGATGCAGCCCATCTATCCTGCCGAGGTTCTGGCCAGTGAGTTTCCCGAACCCAGAATCCACGCATGGATCTACACCGATGCTGGCATGTGTGATGCTAATGATTTGAATGGTTAGATGACATGAGAGCCAATGGCATGATGGTGTTCCAACTGGCAGCCGGATGCGCCAGCTTTGTCAATACGTTCGCGGCGCCGGTTGCCATGAAGAATATCAAATACTGGTTGTGAGTTTTCCAATCTCATCCGCCATGCTTCCATTCAATCGAGATTCCACCTAACTGTGGGAAAAAGCTACGTCTTCTTCGTCTTCTGGGACTTGTTTCAGCTTGGTTTCATCTACTTCTTCTTTGTCGAGACCAAGGGCCGGACCCTGGAGGAGCTGGAGGAGGTGTTCCAGGCAAAGAACCCGCGCAAGGCGAGCACGAAGAAGATCGCGTAGGGGATGATGGAGATTAGGAGCGACGATCCCGTCCATATACGGCAGAGACCCTGCCTTACTAGTGTCGTAATCGAGGCCATGGACATGGCCTACGTAGTTGATCGTATCTGTCGGTCGAACGGGGGGGCGCAACAACAGCATTACATGCCAAGGGGCAAGCATGGGGAAGAGATGTAACATGGCAAGAGGTTGGGACAAGCAGAAGGATGGAATACATCATAGTAGAAGACAATGGAAGCCTGGACTAGTACTATGTAGTGAGGGAAAATTAGCGAGTTTGACAGTCCCCGCACGAGAAGAACCGGGTCTCGCTCCACCGTCTAATGCAAGTTTATCTCTATCGGGTCTTGCGTCCAAGCTCCTGGGCCGCATCGCCAAACAACGGCCGATAGCAGACGTTAAAACAACCCCAGGCCCCCAATTGCAAGACAGCGTGGATTATGGATGGTTGTCTCCCGGCCAAGACCCCCCTTGCGTGGATGCACATTGCAAGAGGTTACCGTTACATGGTCCCGCAACCGTCGGGCATCGTTACATCCGGACCCCCGTCTATGACTACAGTGTAGTACTAACTAGCTACTACCTACTCCCATGTACTGTACGAAAGTGGTATCCCGCCATCACGGATCTCCGCACGGGGTCAAACGATGCGGGGTCATAGTGTGACAGTGTCTCACCGTCTCCGATCGTCCTCATCTGTTGAGACGACCATGTGTTATAATAAAAGGGCGCCATGATCGTCCTCCGGTCTGCTGGTTTGCCAATTGGGAGGCACACCGATCAGCGAACCTCACACACAACACACGATGCGCATCATCACGGCCGCGCTGCTGGGCGTGCCAGCTCTGGCCTCTGCGCTGGAGCTGCTGCCCCCAGCCTCTGTCTCCGATAAGACTTCCTTCACTGGCGAGGCCGTCTGGAACGCCGACTCCAGCTCCAAGAAGATCTACATCGACTCGGACTTTGCCTCTGTCAAGGACACGGATGGCCTGACCCTCATTCCTCCCAGTGCCCATGACTTTGCAGAGGTCTTCCTCGAGGACCTGAACCAGATCACCGGCGTCAACTTCACCCTCGAGAAGGTCGACTCCCTGCCGGATGCTGATGATGCCGACGGGGCCATCCTCCTGGGTGCCTTCAAGGGAGACAACTCCTCCATGACCTACGAGAACGGCGACTCCACCTCCGAAGGCTATGAGCTCGACATCTCGTCTACTGCCGTCTCTATCCGCGGCACCGGAGCCCGGGGCATGTGGTGGGGAACCAGGACGGTCCTGCAGCTGCTCCTCGCCGGCGGCGAGAGCCACCAGACGCTGTCGGCTGGCCAGACCACCGATGCCCCTGCCTACGCCACCCGCGGCTACATGTTCGACGCCGGACGCAAGTGGTACAACAAGGACTTCATCAAGGAGATGTGCAGCTACGCGTCCTTCTTCAAGATGAGCGAGTTCCACTACCACATCAGCGACAACTTCCCGCTCAGCCGCGGCCGCAACGAGACGTGGGAGGACGTCTACTCGCACTTCAGCCTGCTGCCCGAGGACGAGTCGCTGCTGGGCATCATCCACGGACGCGAGAACGAGACGCTCTCGCGCGACGAATACGCCGATATGCAGCGCCACTGCGCCCGCCGTGGTGTGGCCGTCATCCCCGAGATCGAGGCCCCTGGCCACTGCCTGTATGTGACCAAGTGGAAGCCCGAGCTGTCCCTCGAGAAGCGCGATCTGCTCAACCTGTCGCACCCGGAGACCATCCCCACGATCCAGCGTATCTGGACCGAGTTCCTGCCGTGGTTCGACGTCAAGGAGGTCCACGTCGGCGCCGACGAGTACGATGCCACGCTGGCCGACGACTACATCGGCTTCGTCAACGAGATGGCCACATTTGTCAACGAGACGTCGGGAAAGAGCATCCGCATCTGGGGTACCCCCATGGAGGAGCCCAAGCAGGCCGGGCTCAAGATCTCGCCCGACATCGCCATGCAGCACTGGCAGTTTGGCCAGTCGGACCCTCTGGAGCTCGTCAAGCTGGGCCACCGGGTCATCAACTCGGAGGACTGGTGGGCGTACATGGGCATCAAGAACGACCACAGCCCCATCTTCCCGGCCACGTACCCGCAGTTCTTCAACGAGTCGCGCATCCTCGACTTTGCCGAGAAGCCCGGCTGGCAGTGGACGCCCGCCGACTTCAACCACATCAACACCACCGAGCAGCTTTCCGACGACGAGCCCCTCAACATGGGCGCCGTCATCCCCGCCTGGAACGACAACGGGCCCGATGCGTCGACCCAGCTCGAGATGTACTACGCCATGCGCAGGGGCATTGCCCTCGTCGGCGCCCGCGCCTGGTCCGGCAGCAGGGGCCCTGAGCTCAAGGCAGAGGCCGTGGCGCCCAGCATCGACTTCTACTCGGCCGTTGCGCCCGCGCAGAACCTCGACCGCGTGATTCCCGCCCCCAAGGACGGTGGCCCCCTCGTCTCGTGGACTCGCTCAGACGCCGACGCCGACGCCGACAAGGTCAAGCTCGGCAAGGGCAGCAAGGGCATGAACTACACCCTGACGCTCACGGCCGACGGGCCCTTCAAGCTGTCCAGCAAGGACAACACCCTCTCTCTCGACAGCGACGGGAACCTCATCTTCAACGCGGACGGGTACATCTACCCGCTGCGCGAGGTCACATCGCAGGACGCCCTGGAGCTGGACCCGGGCCACCCGGGCCGGATCTGGGTCAACACGACGTCGACGCACGAGGTCGTCAGCGTGTCCACGCCCGTGACCATCACCATCGCCACCGACGTCGAGCACGGCGCCGTGGTGTGGCTAGACGGGAAGCTGGCTGGCCGCTTCGAGGTGTACATCTACGGCGGCAAGAACACCCAGTTCAGCTGGAGCCAGATGGCCTTCGTGGCGCCCCTGGAGGACATTGAGGGGACAGGGTTGCAGAGCGTCAAGGTCGAGGGCGAGATGAAGATCCCGGGCGAGGGCGAGGACGGCGGCCAGGCCCCTCCCACGAAGCCTCCGGGCTCTGGGGTTGCTCGCGCTGGTGTGTCGTGGGGGCTGTCGCTGCTGGTTACGGCGGCGGCCATGGCCATGCTGTGATGGAGCTCGGCGTAGAATAGAACACGAGTATCCAGATAGGTCAATTGTAAATCAATTATATCAACATGTCTCCTCGTGGTCCATGTTCAAGGCCATGTAGACGCTTAGCATGTGGGTATAATGTACCGCGTCCCGGGCCCGTAAAGGTCTTCCTCGGCTGCCACGTTACCATCTTATTAGGTCTGTTCCGACCAAAACGCTGGTGTATCCCATACCAGACCGCCATCCTGACCCAGCAACGGGGTAGACCCATCCGTGTCTGTCCAGAAGAAGGCGCCACATGTCGGGTCGACCTTACGGGTATGTCCCCGGGGGCTATGATGATTTTTGCCATCCTCGAGTTTCCAAAGGGGCCGCCCATTGTAAAACTCACGCAGAGATGGACGATATCCATAAAGGAACACGTCTGATGGACGCGACCCTTGGCATCTCCGAAAACCTTGAAGTAGTAGGCGATATAGTGCATACCGGAGAGAGGTGCCGTGTAAGTTGTCTCGGGGGAGTATCTAGCAATCCACCCCGCAATTGGTATCACTAATTCCATCCCTGCTCTTAGCTCTGAACTGTAGCATGGGAAAAGAGTAGTTATCGAAACAAAAGACTTAGGGGCAAGCGTATTTGTGTGCGTACCTGTCCACTCTGGCTTAGTCTGCGCTACTTCATAGTAGAGGTCCAACTACACGGGAAATGCAAAGAAAAGTCATTGCTGCGCACCCTCTTAACTCTTGAGAAATGATGCTTTGTTGGCTCTGCGTAATTCTTCCATTTTGCCACTGGTCCAGTCTTAGAAGATCTCTCTTGAATTCGCCGACTGCAACAACCATTCTATCACTGCCGTGAGACACCGAGTAGGAAACATCGACGATCTGTTCCGTGCGGGCCTCGGACAGAGCCTTCTCGTGAGAGGCCTGGAGGCTACTTGGACATCTTGCAAATGCGCCTAGGACAACATTCGATACTTCTGTATGGAACCACTGGATCCCATCTGCCTCCGAGTCTAGGCGCCACTTTCGGTAGTTCGGTGGGTACCCCAGCTCGTTCAGCCTAAGGGTCTCATCACCGTATTCGCCCAGGAATGCGTCGTCAAAGTTCGCCACTGCTAGGCCGCCTGGCTGTTGAATGAAAGTGTGAACTCTCAACCGGGAAATAGGGGGATATGATTTCGCCCATTGCTTGTTGCTGCCTGACTCGTTAAACGTATTTTTGACCGGGTTCGTAGAATGCTGGCTGAGCAATGTTGACACAGTGGTTGCCATGGCTCCTGGACGAACATAGGATTACGGGTCCTCGAGGTGGGGTTGTCGCTCAGAATCTGGAGCACGGACATCATAGTACTCGTACTCGTAGTACCTATTTGGCAAGTATGGTGTGATGGTAGTTTACCACGTGACCGCCAGCGCTCCCTCACCGAACATCATCCACTCGATCACGCCAGCGAGCAACCATGGATAGCAATGATTCCGGCGACTCTTATAATAATCCACGATACATAAAGGTTCCATCTCACTGTCTCTTCTCTTTGTTTCTCCAGCTGACGGTGTGCATTCTAGTTTCGCTTCGGGCATATCAATGTGTCGGCTATCAGCCAGGAAAACCACCCCGTACACCCCAACGTCCTGCATCTATCGATTCTCCGCAGCCCTCTAGTGCGCACGCTCACATGGCTGATCCGAAAACTTCCTACATTTCTCCAGATGCTCGTCGTAATGGTCTTCCCCGCTTTCTTCCTCCCTGACCGGGTGGTACTCAAGAAGACTAAGCCCGGTTGGCTAGAGGAATTCGACAACGAGAAGCGCATGTATAGAAGGCTAGAACATCTCCAAGGCCGGATGATACCCAAGCTCTATGGCGAAGCAGAATTTGAAGGAGCACGCGCGCTCATCCTCTCCGAGGTCGTCGGTATCATGCCGTGGGAACAGCAACGGCCCCCGCTTGAGGTTGACGAGTTCAAGGAGCTTGTCGAGGTTGTATTTGGCGAGCTTAATGCTGTCGATCTAGGCTATGAGGACATCAAACTCGACAATTTTATCATGGTTCAAGGCCGGATCGTGTTGGTAGACCTGGAGTCCGTCTATGAGCCTAAACCAGAGGACCGTGAATACTCGTTTAACTCCGACAGGATCCATCTTGGAGTTATATACAAGAGATACCTAGACAACTATGGCAAGGACAATTTCTAAATAGATAGCACCTTTTCGTAGAGCCGGCTATCTTGACGTACCTACCCAACATATCTTTTGTCCGCGGGGACTAGGAAATCCAACTCTCGCATCAGCACTAATATTGCACAACTTGTGAAACTACGTACCGCTGTAGGAGATACCAACGGAGAACTCGCTAAGATCAAACATAAGTATGCAAGTTTCTAACATGCTGGGTGACAATAGGTAATATGCTAGCTACTTCCTACTTCGCATGTCTTTCCCATCAACGTATCATCGTCTACCTCCGACCCGGATATATATACCAATAATAGCCGTACCTAATCAGGTTGAGTTAAGCAAATGGCGGGTATGCAGTGGTTTCGACCCACGTCACCGGACTGCCGAGCCACTGCTAGTGATCGGCATTTCCCTTTTTGGTGCTTCGTAGAATAATAGGGTTATAATAGGGTTCAAATCCATTTTTCAGCCTTATTCTACACATGTTCCACATATCGGCAAGCTCAAAGACGAACTAGGAGGTCAGCTCCATGAGATATCTACCATTTTCCCTTGAGGGAGGACTCGCCACCATTCGGCATCCACGGATGATGGCGCATTTGAAATGCATGCCCTTGACAACCTCGCCGAACTCGGTGAGTCATGTAGCACTTCCTCACTTACGTACCTTAAAGGCTTAGATCCGGGTGCCCCACCGCCGGTTGTCGCGCCGCTCTTTGGGCGCCCTTGGGATGGGATACGAAAAAACGCTGCCCCACGTTTCAACCCCACATCTAACCGACTACAAATTGGGTATCTACCCGTATTCTTTCAATTGAGTTCTCCCTGCTAGTTGGTTTTTGTTCAAGCATACAGGAAACCAGTCAGCAACATGTCTGCCACAGAAGCTGTCGTGCGCCACGCGCGCCGTGAGGGTATGTCCTGAGCGTGAACAGCGACGTCACCAGCCCAGCGCAAGCTAACCCCCCCAGACACCCCCATCATCCTCGGCCTCATCCAGGACCTTGCCGACTACGAGCGTGAGCCCGATGCGGTCAAGGCCACCATCGAGACCCTCCAGGACACCATCGCCTTCGCCCCCTCCACCGCCACGGGCGCCAACACGTCCTCCATCCCAAACACCGAGCCCACATCGCCCTCCCGCCCCGCGCGCTGCCTCCTCCTCTTCACCCCCGAGGGCGCCCCCGCGGGCATGGCGCTCTACTTCTACAATTACAGCACGTGGCGCTCCAGGCCGGGCATCTGGCTCGAGGACCTGTTCGTGCGCCCCGAGTACCGGAAGAAGGGGTACGGCAAGCGTCTGCTGGTCGACCTGGCCAAGGAGGTCGTGGCCATGGATGGCGGGCGCCTCGAGTGGTGCGTGCTCAAGTGGAATGAGCCGAGCATCAAGTTCTATGAGAGCCTCGGGGCTCAGGCCATGAACGACTGGGTGACGATGCGCGTCGACAACGCCGGGCTGGACAAGCTGGCCCATCTGCTTGATTCATAGACATAGATTATAGATGCTGAAATGCCAAAGGGATTGGAATGTCAAGGTTTGAATATCAAGGCTTCGCTGGTCCTGAGGGTGTCTCCTTGGTCTTGCGGCCCCTGCCATCGACGCCCTCGAACAGGACGCTCTGCCTCTCGGTAGCTGGTGGGGGCGTCTTGTCCAACTTGCCCCATGTGAACTTGTACTTAAGCGTGTTCGGATCTTGCTCCATGTATGCAGTTTTTTGCCAAGTCCGAGCATAAGTCCGACGAAACCATCGTTCAGACACGGTGTCCCTGTGAGGTTTTCCAAGAAATGGGCTCGAATCGGATTCCCCAAAGTATCGCTTGGCCCTAGCCATTTGCGGTCGCTCGATCACGGCGGCCGGTTTCGTGGCATACTCTTCCCAATCCCACTCGGGCTCCGTGTGGTCCACGTCGCCGCTCAACGGCTTAGCGGGCGTGCGTCTCGCGGGTATCCTCCACTCTCCCTCCTCCTGAGCGCCGCTGCTGAGCCGCTGTAGGAGATCCCATTCTCCCTTTCCCAGCGGTGGCAAGATCTTGTCGGCGTGTCGCTTCCACCACTTCGCCTGCTTCGCCCTCACCAGGATCTCCGACGGCGGCTTGCCCCATATATTCTTTTCAGGTACTCGGGCATTTTGATTGACCGACCGTATCGGTTTTCCCTCCCAGCTGACCCCGTCACCGCTGTTCTGTTGTACCCTGCGTTGCGATTCTAGGAATTGGACAAGCTTCGGCTTATCCCACTTCTCCAGGAACCCGTACTTGCGAGGTTTGGTGACACTTTTGACGTCGGAAGCCTCGGTAGTTCCCTCACCAGGTCTGGTCGCCTCCTTGTTGCTCGGTGCCTCTTTAGAGACCTCGAGGAGGGCTTCCAGCGACGAGGAGTCGTTGGGACCTTGTGCCACGACGAAGTTGGAGACCAACTCTAATCGCCGTTTCCCAGACCTGCCAAAGCCCTTAGAGATGAGGGCTTCCATGCGTTCCTTGTCTCCATGGTTGGCAGCCTTGATGTTTCGTAGGGCCGATCGGGCTCTCGCGAGGCGCTTCTTGAGGTGAGTACGGTCCTTGGCGTGCTGGTGGAACCGGTGGGTGACGTGGTAGGAGATAATACTCGAGAAGGCGGGCGGAAGATATGTGATTTCGCGGAGCAGGTGGCGGTACAGGTGGAGAGTAGGGATATTCGAAGGAACGATGGATGCGGGCGGAGCCATCGTGGTGGCCGAGATCGAACTCGATGTCTGGTTGAAACTTCGGAGCTGAGGCTGTCTACATTTTTTTGCAATCTACCACGGACCAAGGGATTGCGGTCGACACGCCATATGCACCAAAGAACAATTGAATGCCCAAAACAACTAATAAAGCGAGCTCCTTTCAATTTTCTTACAGCAATTTGTATGTTTCGATTTTCTACTAAGCATGGCAATAATTGATCATTGTGACTTCCTTCTACGGCTACGATGTGCTGTACTCCGTATGCAGGTTGCGGGATCTATATGCATCGAGTATTACATAAGCACAAATCGCGGTATCGCGCCACGACACGAAATCACGAAACGGACACGTCAACGCCAAACATTTAATTGATTTTGACCTGAGACCCCGTGAACTGACGCGCGACATTGATCCATCTAGGCGCATCTATCTCATCTCGTTGCGGGTCCAACTTGCCAGTCCAAGGAAGTACTTTCCACATAGGCTTTTGCTTCCCTTTTCCTCGTGTACCTCTCCGTACCCTCTCCCTTGGACGCTCTCAACTCCAGATTCGACTGCTCCCTCAAATCAGCTCTGGATTCCTCGTCGAGCCCGTACAGAAATCCTTTGCAAAATCCGCCGAGAATTTATTTCGTGCAGTGTGCAATTGCTTCCTGTACCAGCTGCACAAGCTTTGCAGAAGCGGAGCCAACTTCCCCTCCTTTCAGTTGGAATCCTCTGCATTTAACCTCAAACGACGCCATTTGCGAGCGGCAGCCGCTGCACTGCACTGCTCTCGCAGCACTCCGCTACGCTGCATCGAGTTCCACGCCGACGTACGCCCCATCAATTATTCCTTGCATTCGCTCGATTTCGCCTCTTCACCACCGACTGGAACATGCGCCCGGGCGACGATAATCTCTTACTCCGCATTCTATGATCCATCGCACCACTTGCTAGAGTCGACCTTGGTGCCCCGATTATGTACCCAGCTGCAGCCTCTAGCCGCCCTTGATACCACCCTTAGGATCCTCTTCAACTCGGCGACGAAACGCGATACGACACCGCGCCACATCCGACTCGTACCATGCCTTCGGCATCACAGTCGTCGCAGCAGTCCTTCAGCATGAGCCAGCAGTCCCAGCCCGGCCTGTCGGCCTCCTTTCACCGCGGCTACAATGGCGGCGGCTCCGACTCCCCCCAAATCTACTCTGTACGCAATGGCCCATTCTCCCCTTCGCTCCCATTACCCTAACCACCTCCCAGGCTTCCTACTCCGGCGTCGATGTCTACGAAATGGAGGTCAATGGCGTGGCAGTCATGCGCAGGCGTAACGACTGTTGGCTGAATGCCACCCAGATTCTCAAGGTTGCCGGCGTCGACAAGGGCAAGCGCACCAAGATCCTCGAAAAGGAAATCCAGACGGGCGAGCATGAAAAGGTCCAGGGCGGATACGGCAAGTATCAGGGTACCTGGATCAAGTTCGAGCGCGGCGTCGAGGTCTGCCGCCAGTACGGCGTGGAGGAGCTACTGAGGCCACTCTTGACATATGACATGGGCCAGGATGGAGGCGTGGCCGGTAGAGGAGATCTCAATACCCCAACTAAAGAGCAGGCAATGGCAGCGCAGCGCAAGCGACTATACAACTCGAGCGTGGACGGACGTGCCAATGGCCTATCAGGAACCTTCTTCAAGAATATCTCCAGCACAGCCTCCCACGCTGTCGCCGCCATCAGCAAGGCTCGATTCGATTCCCCCGGGCCTAGGAGCCGCAATGGTCCGACGAGAGCGCCCAGTTTTACCCGTCAACCCTCGCTGCAGAATGCCGACGAGTTCCCCGGCAACTCGCAGCAGAGCTACGCGTCCGAGTACAACCAGCCAGACTCGGCCTACTCTACCCAGCAACAGCAGCCGCCGTCCTCTCAACAAGGATCTGCAGGTCCCGTGCCCGAGAACGAGCCGCCCCGGAAGCGCCAACGCACGACCATGACCCCGGTTGACAGCTTCGGTGGTAGCGCTGGATATGGCCAGAACATGGACCTCTACGCCTCGGCGTTCCCCGGATCGCCAACGGAACCGAACGAGTCCTTTGTCTATACGCAGAGCGCCATCCACGACCAGACGCCCGACGAAGAAACCAACGGACCCGTTCCCCCGTTGGCGTACGAGGTGTCTCCCGATATGGAGCACAAGCGCAGTCTGCTAATGGGGCTGTTTATGGATGATGGGGCAGCGGATCACTCCAAACATGAAATGCTGCGCTCCTTTACGCCCCAAGAACTAGACATGCCCATTGACGGGCAGAGCCACACGGCACTGCACTGGGCCGCGACTCTCTCCCGCATGCCGCTCCTACGGGCTCTTATCGCATCGGGCGCTTCCCCCCATCGCGTGAACCTCTCCGGCGAAACTGCCCTCATGCGAGCGTGTCTGGTCACAAACTCTATGGACCATGGGTCATTTCCTGATCTCCTAGAAGTGCTTGGGGGAACGATAGAAGCACGGGATCACAAGGGACGCACGGTACTCCACCACATTGCGGTCACCAGCGCCGTCAAGGGACGCAGCTCGGCCAGTCGATATTACCTCGAAAGTCTTCTCGAATGGGTCGTGCGGCAAGGCAGTGTTCCCAGCAGCCAGAACCAGACTAACAACGGCCATGCCCCCGGCAGCACACAAGCCCTCATCCCCAAGATGGGCATTGCGCGGTTCATGAGCGAAATAGTCAACGCCCGTGACAGTGCCGGTGACACGGCCCTGAACATCGCTGCGCGGATAGGCAACCGGAGTATCGTCTCGCAACTCCTAGAGGTGGGGGCCGATCCCGAGATTGCCAACCGAGCTGGTCTACGGCCACTTGACTTTGGTATTGGCGGTGACAGCGCCGAGGACAAGGGGGATGGGGACAAGACAGTCGATAAGAATCTTGGCCAAGGGTCCAACCCGCGCGCGAGAGAGAGCAGCGACGAGATCGTAGCCTGTAAGTGCCGCCTCAACTCAAGTCCACGCCGTCAGTTTACTAACTATGATACTAGCTATCACACACCTCCTCAACGAGACCAGCTCCTCCTTCCATCAAGAGCTCAACTCTAAGCAGGCGTCCATCGACTCCCTGCACGGCACCCTCCGTACCACATCTACCCAGCTCGGCGACGCCCGCCGCAGCGTCGAGCAGCTGTCGGCTGCACTAAAAAAACAGCAAGTAGCGCGGCAAATCATCTCCAACCTCGCCCAGGCGCGCCAAGACGACCAGATCCGCGCCATGCACGAGCAGCACAAGGCCAACTCCTCGTCATGGGAGACAGAGCTGTCCACCATTCTCGAGTCATCCGACTCGCCTTCAGGCGCCTTTCTCCCCTCGTCCCTTGTCCTCCGGACACGAATTAAGGCCCTCGAGGGCACCGCCGAAGCCACGCGCAGCATGGTCAACGGTCTCAAGAGCCGCAGTCGCGACGTCGAGATCAAGTACCGCCGCGTCGTTGCCCTGTGCACAGGCGTAGCGGAGGACGAAGTCGACGCCGTTGTCGATGGGCTGCTCAAGGCCGTGGAGAGCGAGCACGACGAGCTGGATATTGGCCGCGTACGGCGCTTCCTAGGCGGAGTAGAGGGCGTGGTGCACTAGTGACGCACCCTTTTTCTCTATCACCGCATTCTGTTTTCCGTCGGATACTGTACCCAGCTCAGTTGATTTTTGTCAGTGGGTGGCTTTTTGTCTTTTTTCTGCCTATGGCTCGGCTGTGGTCTTTTTTTATATATTTAGATATTATACCTTGGCTCGGGAAATAACTGCGGCTGTATCAAGCACATTGCGGCGTTGGATCTGGCTTGGGGCGCGCTTGGAATGAACCATGTGGATATCACTTGCGTATAGTCCTTTTTGACGATAGTACTTTACCGAACGTACTCGTTCTCTGTTTACTATACCATGTGCTTCAAGTTACCTGTGATGTCTGCGGCTGTGATATCCGAACACTCTCGATGAAGTCTCCAAGCAAAAAGGTCATGAGCAACTCTTCAATTAATCAGGTGTACGTATTTCATGTACAGGGCCTCGCTGGCCTATTTCACGATCCCAAGATATCCCCGTATGTATCGCCTCCAACGCCATGCAATGCCTCAAGCAAATATTATGCCAATCTCAAAATAGACCCACCCACTCACCCATTCCCATTCCTATACACACCTTCCCATCTATCCTCTAGATCTCCCACCTTGCTCCGTAGTGTGTCAATCTCGCCCCCAAGCTCCTCCTTGTTGCGCGACAGGGCGCTCACCTCCTCGAAGCGCCGCGCCGACGTGGCTGCCTTGAGCATCTCGTCGACCATGAAGCGCTGCTCTTCGAGCACCACCAGCCGCTCGCGGAGATCCTTCTCCTCCGTCTCAAGCTGGCTGACCACGGTGCTGGCGCCGTCGTCCGTCTCGCTGGGTGCTGTGCCCGTCTGGGATGTTGTCTCCGAGTCGGTGACTGCGAGTTGGGAGTGTCGGAGCCCAGAGGGGTGACTTCCCTGTGAGGATAATAGCCTGGATGTTGATGAGGATGGGGTTGATCTGGATCGTAGTAGTGCGGGGAGGCTCTTGAGCGGTAGCATGTTTGTGTGTAGGAAACCACTGGCGTAGGTGTACACGGCCATCTGCAGCCGTTTCTGTGCTTGGCTCTCCGTCTTCAGGTCCCTCATTCTCTTTGCCGCCATACCGTACTTGGAGAAGCTGTCCACGAGCCTCTTCCGTATCTTGGCAGCCTCCTGGATCTGGGCGTGTGTCGGCGGCGGCTTGCTCAGGTCCACCTCGCCATTCTCGAGCTTGTCTGGCTGGAGAGCGAGCAGCACGCGATGGAAACTTGGCAGCAACTGGCGGATGCCGCGCTCAAACTGCCTGAGGGTTTCGTAGGCCCGCTGGTCCGCTGGCTTAAGTTGCAGGGACTCGGCGAATTCGCGGCCTGAGAAGATCGTGTGCTTGCATTCCCTGCACATGCGTATGTCTATATTTACCTGGACCGGCGCACCTGGTGTAGGCGGTTTCTCCGTAGCCGAACCAGTATCTATGACAGCGTTAGCGTCGAAGCAATGGACGTAGGGGGATCGGGTCAACGCACGACTTGCCACAGCCAAACCCACCTCGGATGAGCATGCGGTCTGCGGGTCTGCGCATACCACTCGTCCACATATCCGGCAGTGATGTCGCCTAAACGTCCATGACCCAAACTCTTGCTGACAGAACGGGCATTTGGGCACCTCATTATCCTCCTCCCACGTCACAACAGATTGTTCAATTATCTTCCTTGGATTCTTCTGTCCCGCCAGCGATGTCATGGGCGATAATATCGACCCATTGGACGCGGGCAGCCTTTCTGGCGGGTTGGCCAATAACCGCGTCAACTTGGTCAACCGTTTCTCTAACCTTGAGACCTCCAGATTATGTCTCTCTACCTTCTTCCTCCTAGTCTCGGCGAATGTGTTGGTGTGGTCTACCAGTAGGCCATTATGGTCGTTGTAACCCTCCCTCGACTTATAGCATGTTTCGCATACTCGTGCCCAGTATCCCCGCACCGGCTCGTGGTTGGCGCTCCTACTAAGCTTCATCTGATACATGGTATGTTCTTCGCAGAACAGTCTCCCGCAGTGTCGGCAATTGATACTGCCTGCTATAGGGCCCAAACTTCGGCCGCATGTCGGGTCTGTGCAGTAGTCATCGATGGTTGTGGCTTGCCAGTGCTTCCGTGTAAAGAGTTCATCGGGGTCAATTGGTCCCTCGAGTGGTAGCTTGCCGGCGGCGATGGAAGAATGGGGGGCAGTGGGTGCCGGCGCATTGGATTCGAACACATCGAGGCCCCGGAGCTTCTGATTAATGAGAGACAACGGCTGGAATCGTTTCGCCTTGCGGACCTGCTTGTCGAACCAAGTCTTGACCTCGTCCTGCTCTTCTTCCGCGAGCTCTTGGTGGGTGTCATCGATGTGCCGATTCAACTGCAACAACGTCACCTACACGAAGTCAGCATTAAGCACCGTATCTTCGGGGTTACATTGTAAACCTCACCATTTCCTCATTGCATATGGGACAGAACATGGCCGAGGCATCCGCCGCCTCTCCATTGCCCTGCGCCCCGACACTGATGCTCGAACCTATATCCTGTCCCAGGTCGGGGAGACTGCCCGTGGCAGGCGGTGAGACGGACGACGAGCCCAGCGACACGGCGCTCTCCGAGGGCGCAAGAGAGCTAGAGGCTGGGATAGCAGACGGCGGGGTCGGAGGCGCAAGGCCCTTGCCGCTGCCCAGAATGCGGCCACCGCCCAGCTTGCGTCCCGACATTGGTGGCGAAGGGGAAGCGAAGCTGGCTATAACGGAAGCATTAAGACGTGCGGTTGCGGGAAGTTGGGCAGCAACTCGAACAGACGAGACGACCGCCGCTTGGTCGAGCTACGCCCCGAGTTGCGTCGCTCGTTCAGTGTTGGAGGAGGTTGACCTTCTCCTGTGGTCGCGGTGGGCTGATGAGGAGCAACAGCAAGGCTGAAGCCTGCTAAGGTCGGGTGGCTTGGAGCGGCACAGGAGGCGCCTTGATGCCATAAGGAGATACAAGTTGACGAGCCGAAAACTTGGTGGGGCTGCATGTACCGTATTATCGTGCCCCCACGGCGGTGACGTTTTCATTGTTATCGCTGTTATCGCAACCCTGAAGCCCGACCCTCGGAGGAAATTCATCCCAAGCTGTCGGGCTTCGAGTTCTTCTCGACATTCCCTACAGACATTTTTCACCCCAAGGTCCATCGTTAGCATAAGAATGGCGAAGAAATTCCCAGAGGTGCAGCCCGGAGGTAGCCTCATTCTAGCATGGCAGATCAAGGGCAAGAAGGTCCTGGTGGTCGGCGGTGGTGAGGTAGGACAGACTCCAAAACTTCATTTCTACCAGTCGTTGACTGACACAAGCTCTAGGTAGCGGCTGGCCGCATCCTCAACTGCCTGAATGCCGATGCCAACGTCCACGTCGTATGCCCCGCCTCTGGCCTCAACGATGAGGTCGCCCACCGCGTCGCCGAGAAGCAAATCACACACGTCGACCGCCTCTTCGAGCCAGCCGACCTCGATGGTGCCGACATGGTCCTCGTGGCCGTAGACGACCCTGCCGCGTCGACGGTCATCTGGAAGCTCTGCAAGGAGAGGAAGATCCCCGCCAACATCGCCGATGTGCCCCCCGAGTGCGACTTCTACTTCGGCAGCGTGCACCGCGACGGGCCTCTGCAGATCATGGTCAGCACGAACGGCAAGGGCCCGAGGATTGCGGCCCTGCTGCGACGGTTCATCGCCAGGCAACTACCACAGAATGCGGGTAATGCCATCGAGGCGATTGGGGAGCTGCGGGTGAAGCTGCGCAAGATGGCCCCCAACCCCGAGGACGGGCCGAAGCGGATGGCTTGGTGGGTTTTCAACGACTTTTAAACCTGCTAGCAGCTTGTATGCTAACTTTGGCAGGATGACGAAAGTGAGCGACGCCTACAAGTGGGAGGAGATGTGCGAATTGACAGCGGAGGACATGGAGAATCTGCTCCTCTTTTATCCTGCTAACAAGGTCCCCTCCATGGACATCTTACTAGCCCTCCGAGGAGGTGGCGGTGATGTCAAGAAACTGGATGTGTTTGAAGGTTCTTTTGGATTCAGTGTAGGCGCATGAGAAACTGAGCATCGAAACCGTGGCTAGATTTTACGGAGGTCTAATTGGCGTTCTGCTCATTTCGATAATTCCGCGTTCATGGACGCACGGTGTACGGATACGCCCGATGGCGTGTAAGAGAATGGAAGCTCGGACATAGCATGGTTGGAGTTAAGATTGTCACTGGGTCGGAGTATTCAACACGGGATGTGTATAGATCATTAACATATAACAGATACTAGGTCTTCACATACCCATCAACAAGACATATCCAAAACATATCTCCCCTTGACGCGCCCAGCCTCCATCTCTTCAAAGAGCTTACCCAGATCCTCCTTGCTATGCAAAGAAAAGTGCGTCTTGACCAGTCCGCGGTTTGCTAGAGCAAGGACCTCGTTGGCATCCTGTCGGCTCCCAACAGCGCTCCCCACGATGTGCAGCTGCTTGAAGATTATAGCAGCCGGGTATGTGCTAGCGATGGGCACAGGAATCCCGTTAGGCACGCCGACACACACCAAGGTGCCATTGAACTTGAGCAGATTCAGGCCCGTGGCATATGCGTCGTTGCTTGAGTTACAGATCACAACCGCCGCCACAGCCTCGTTGTCGGTGGCGCTGAGCACATCCTTCGGGACATTGCCCTTCACATCGACAAACTTCTCAGCACCGCACTCGAAGATGAACTCCTCCTTTTCTGGTATGTCAAGTCCCAACATCCGGAATCCCATGGCCTTGCCGATCTGCAGGCCCAGGTGGCCCAGGCCTCCTCCCGCGCCGCTCATAGCAACCCAGTCGCCCGGCTGCGCGCGGCACTTCTTGAGCGCCGAGTATACTGTGACACCGCCGCAGAGCAGCGGTGCCGCCATGGCACTATCGAGTCCGTCGGGGATTCGGGTCACGTAGTAGGCAGAGCTGAGCACGTACTCCTGGAAGGTTCCCGGGCACGAGTAGCCCGAGTTCTTCTGTTTGGTGCAAAGCGTCTCGGTGCCAGTGAGGCATCGGGGGCAGCTCAGGCATGCCTCGGCAACCCATTTGATGCCTACACGGTCTCCGAGCTTGAGGCCCGCGCTTTCGCACCCCGGGCCGAACTTGACGATGTTCCCGATGCCCTCGTGGCCACCGACTTGGGTGTTCGTTGTCAGGGGAGCCAACCCTACCCACTAGAGGGCGGGGAAGTGTGAGGTTGGGGCACCCTGGGAGAGGTGGATGGACAGACAGAAACTTACTCCGTTAAGCATGATGCTGAGGTCCGAATGGCAAACACCAGTGTGAGTACTTTGATGATATCTCAGTATCAATCCCAGCATGAAAACCGCGGATGGGCTCACATTTTCACCAGTATTTGGCCGGAGCCCGGCTCAGGAGTGTCGATCTCAATGAGCTTGGTCGACAGCTCGCCAGGCTTGTCGTAGACAATGCCTTGGTGCTTACTTGGAATCGAATCGGCGTCCATGGTTTTAATTGTCGTATACCTGTCAACGGGATGTTGGAAATATCTTCCCAGGTATATTCAGGAGAGTATGATCCACGTTACAGTTGTCGTGAAGCATCTACATGGGGCTTGACACAGCCATCTTATTTCGGGGCAATTCTTCATCTACCACCATCTACGCCATGCCTCATCACCTGCTTCCGAGGTCTATGGCCAATTCGCCCCGCAAAGTTCCCAAAAGGAATAAAAATTCCCGGAGGTGTCTACAAGTACGAAGCAGACATCTGGAGTTCCCAGCGTGAGGGGAAGATCGAGATTCGAGGCCACCCCGCATTCTGTACATCAACCTGCAGCTCATTGACATCATTATCAGTGTCCAATGCGAGACCTCGGCTGAGGGGGCTCCAAGAGGCAAATGTCCAACCAAAATGCCACTTGAAGATGCAATGTCTGCCTCTTTAGATCACCCTGCATAAACGCGGTGCAATCAGTGCGCCCTATTTCTTACGAGGTGGTGGGCTTGCGGAAGATATTAGATCTACATAGTCCGGGTAACATTCATGACCAGTTTAGCCCCATCCATGGCTCATGGTCATTCTATTACGCAAATACGGGTAACTTGAGTATATATTATTTGTAGTTTTAAAGGACTTGGAATACTACTAGTAGTAGTAGGTACTATGCCTCGGCTGATTGGGTACTACGTAGTATGTAGCTGCAGACTGAGATAATGCCAAGAGGTTGTAACGGCTATTCATACGTAGTAGCGCGATTAGCTGCGGATGAGTACTACCACAGAGAAAGAAAAATATGAAAGAAGCTAAATAAACCGTGATTTGTTTATGGCAGGGATGATATGTTACTTTTGTCTGGGTGATTTACCCATCTGGCACACACGCAGGATGTGGGTAGTATAGGCAGCCTTTTCAGCAACCAGCTTCTAAAGCAGTGGGCCGTAAAATAGAAATCATTTCACTCCTAGAATGAAGATAATTTAATTTACTCCATACAATATAGCTATTAGAGACGTCGGTTAGTGCGAAATGGGGGGGCGGGCTTCTATCTGTCCTTTAGCTAACTACCCTAGTCCCCAAGATCAAGTGATATCCTGGGGACCCAATCCGATGGTTAAAATGGTTGGGTTCGCCGCGATTTTTGAAGACCACTATGCCTTTTGTGCATTTTATGCCTCTCTCGAAGGGGAGAGTGTCGATGATGTATAGGGTAAATTACGTTTCCTTGAGGACACATGGAGATGTACTCCGTACACCACGATTCAAGGCCCATGATCACGTCGGCTCTTTAGTGATGTTAGGCTTACGTATTTCGATGCCCAGGATGAGAGGCAACTAGGAGCTGGTTCGTATGACTTTTATATGACTGGAGAGAAGGCGGCTGCGGATTCTTGGGATAGTGATGCTGATTGGCCGCCACCTCTGGCGTGTTACTACTTTGGGAAATCTAGGACGCAGTGGGATAGATTTCGGATTTAACACTGAGGAGCTTTGGCGAGAATAATGGTGTGTAAAAAGAGTGCGAGAGATCTACGCAAGTATTTTTTCACATGGTGCTTCGCAGATGCACCAGGGAAGCCATGGATGGTGGTTAAGTCACCGTCATGCAAGAAAGTGGTGACCTGCCAAAGACTGCTGAGTCAGCGCCGATGAGCTCCTCCCCACGTCGCAAACGATAGCGTTCCTCGAGGGAAGTGGGAGAGCTTCTCCAACCCACCGGCATCTACGTCACCAAACACTTTCAACTGGCCGCTCCTCATGGGTCAGGCACCTCCTTGACGCGTCATTTAACCAAAGGGGCCGTTGAACGGGCCTCCAAGCGACCCTACGCGTCCCTTCAGCCTTCGCCGACGCGTCGAGCTCGCCCTCTTCAGAACGAGGTCGTCTAGAACGAACCCATGCAATCCACGATACATTGATGGGCCGATAATACTAGCCACTCGCACTCCGGCTCTTGGTCACACTTGGACGCCAGCAATGTCTCGACAATCAAGGGTCTCCGACATGTCTAGTCCAGACCCCAACCCCGCCGCCGCCACCGACGACGATGAACCTACGCCGCCTTTCTTCAATACGACCTTCTCGACCCACCGGGTCTCGCCCCTCTACATTGGCTCTGAGAAGCTGACGCCCCCCCGCCTCGAGGTCCTGGGCCGCCGCCTGCGTGACACCCTCGTGGGCGACGTGGTTCGAGGTATACAGATCGGCCTGGAGTCTACCGATACGCCGGCAGGCCAGGTCGGGGCCTTGCGGTCCGTCAAACTGCGATGGTTCCGCGCCAATACCGTTCTTGGAGATGAGGTTAACGGTGGAAATGACGGCGGGGATGATGATGATATTTGGGACTCGTTGTCGGAGAGCCAGAAGCAGGGTCTCTGGATCGAGATACGGCACGAGAATGCAGCGTACATTGCGCTTCTGCTCCCCGGCGTGGGGATTAAGGACAACTCCAAGGCTGCGACGTGGAAGATGCAGCCAGATAAGGCGCCGAGTCAGCCTAACGCGAACGTGAGCCATTTTGTTCACCTACCCCTCCTACTCCTCCGCATGCCTCTGCCGCTCAAGCATGTCATCGGCGAATGGCTTTCGACTACGTTCGATTGCCGCGTCAGTAAGCTTGCTCTTGGGACCAAGACGATTGTAAATGTTTGGGAAGATTGGATCCGGACTGTTGGTATCAGATCCAAAGGCGCCGATTTTGTCGTCACTCTGGCCTTTAACGCGCCACTGCCCGATCCCAGCGTCGAGGTCAACCCCGATGCCGATGCGGAGGACAATGGGGAGGAATCGAAATCTGGGCTTAGGTCGTTGGATATTACCATCCAACCGCAAGACCTCCGTCGGTTCGTGCGTGCTGGCAAGGGCCTCGCGCGGAGACCAAGGAGCACTGGAGCCTCTTGGGAGAGCGACGTCCGCGAGCGGCGACGGCTCGCAGGCGGCAACTCGGACGACGGGTGGGCATGGCTCTCAGCTGCGGATGCCGCGAGCCAGCCCTTCATGGATGCGCTGGCGCGGTATCTCGACCACCACCTGGCGCTCAACGTCTTCCATCCCAGCGTGCGCGTCGTCCAGGTCTCGTGCGGTGGATACATCCTGGCCTCTAGCCGGCTCAAGATTGTGAGGCAAGGCGATATGAGTGACGATCTGTCTAGAGCCGCTTGGATGTTTGTGACTCGGCTGGGCCAGCGGATCGGCGGCGAAGCACTGCCTACCATCTTTACCTGAGGCCTTCTGGCTTCTTGGTTATCTGGCTACTTACTCCGTTAGGCGCGCCCCTGCCATATTCTCGACATTGGCTCTGAGCATGGCAGTGATGGAGTGACAAATTTGTGGCATTCCGCCTAGGACAACTCACAGCTGTTGAAGGTCTGCCTGTAATGAATGGGTTGATCCAGATTTGGGTCTCATGGTGCCCCTCCCCCACACTCCAGAAGTCTGGGCACCAGCCAGGGCGATCTCACGCACCCAAGGCGATATCCACTCAGCATGCTGCATCCAAGTTTTGGGAGCCAAGCATTGAATTGCATCATACCAGCTCCTTAACCGTCAGTCTAGCAACACTGGTGTACGAAACCCTCTCTGGGCAACCAGGGATACATCTCGATCGGAGGATTTACTCCTTGGACAGCCTTGTTCTTGCAACTTGAGAGCCGGGGTAGCATAATCCGACAAACGATGACCGACGAGATGACGCAAACGATGGAGGGATGATGATGGTGCTGGACCTCGACGACTATAAGGAGGGCAGACCAAGGGCACGATGCTGCCCTCGAAATCCGTAAAAATCAACCTCATAAATGCACAACGCAAACCAACAGAGTCAGCACATACATGAGAATAATCCATGATGGCGTCGGCAGGAAACAAATCAGTCATCTCCAACGACATGCAAGAGCTTAATCAAGGTCAGGAGGACGTCTCCAAGACGATCCAGGGCCACAAGGCCAACCTGTCCAACCCCAGTAAGACCACTAATGGCATAACACATTCTTTTCACATGAAGAGCCAGTCACTGAAACACCGCCCTCGCAGATACAAGCGATCATAGCAAGAAGCACAGCGCTGAGGCGATCGAGTCGCTTGGTGGAGAGGTCAACCACTATGGCCAGGATGGCAAGCCACACAGCAAGAGCGCGGCGGACCAGCTTGAGGGAAGTAGGGTTATTTGATGAAGGGAGCTGAATGATGCGCGCATCATTAGTGATAGATACCCTGGATGATTGTACTGCTGTTGGTCCTGTGCTTCTAGACGCTGCGCCGTGCCACGCCACTGATTCTTGCGTTCCCGAGTAGGTAGTACTAATACGAAGTACGAGCACGAGCAATGATTTTTATTCGGTCTCTGTCACAAACTAGTATTAAATCCCTAGCTAGGGGTACGGATAAGACGGCCTGCAGTCTGTACAACTCGCGCGAGCATTGGCCATGCCCTGCATGATGGCGCTAATGATTGGATCCAAAGTGAGACGGTCTCGCTCTCAGCTCCTCCTCCGACTTCATCTTTCATGCTCCCGAATTACTTCCAATCCCATCTTCACGAAACCTCTCCCCATCATCTCACAAAGTGTCTCCCGTCCACCCACTCTCTTCTACCCATACTACCATCTTACTATCTCGCATAATGAAGGTCATCGTCACAGGCGCCACCGGCAACGCCGGCGGGGGCATTGTTAAGGCGTGCCTGGCCGACGACCGCATCACAAAAGTCCTCATCCTGACGCGCCGCAACGTGGCCAGTGACATCGAGAGTCATCCCAAGATTCAGGTTGTTATGCACCGCGACTTCTCCGCGTACCCGGACGAGCTGATTCAGCACCTCGAGGGCGCTGAGGCGTGTATCTGGTGAGTGAGCAGCCCTCCCCCCTTTTGGGTGTGGCGGATGTGCTAAAAGAAGACCTCCCGTGAAAAGGGCCATAGGGGGCAGGGTCGAACAGTTTGGCGGCGACATGGACATGGCGCGCAGGGTGGGCGTCGAGTACACCTGCGCGGGAGCCAAGGCCATGCGCGACAAGCTGGCGCCTAGGGTTCCCGAGGGCAAACGCTTCCGCTTTGTCTTCTGCAGCGGCGATATGGCTGAGTGGGACCAGGGGAAACGGCTGTTGTTCTTGGAAAACACGCGCAAGATCAAGGGTAGTGTCGAGAAGGCGCTTTGCGAGCTGGCCGACGAGGACAAGGCCGCCAACTTTGAGGTCTGGATTGGACGGCCGAGCTATATTATCCCTGCCAACGCCTCTGCCGTGACCAGGCTGTTCAGTCCCTTCGTCAAGGGTATCACGACGGAGCAGCTGGGGCGGGCCTTGGTGAGGATGGCGGTTGAGGGGGCTGGAGAGCGCATCGTCCCAACGGGCACGCTACAGAAGATGTGAACGGACGATTGGTGATCAAAGGGAATTGGACCCGATAAGCGGTTCACGCTCCTCGTCGGCGCCCTTGGAGCCGGGACAGCAACAAGTGAAGAAGTCCCAGACTTTCTGGCAGAAGGAGGGCTGTTCCGACTCGGCATCCTCCGTCTCCTGGGAGCCAGCCGTCATCTTTCGGAACAGCCAGCGGAATGGCACCCAGCAGCAAAAGTAGCAGATGGGACAGTCGTGGTCCGACAACCCAAGCTGTCGTCTGTCTTCTGCGGTTGGCACCCAGACGCCATCGCCCCACGGTCTGTCATAGGCCGCATAGTTTACGCGTTTAGTGAAGTTTTCACTGTCTGGTGACTTTTGGCCGTTCCGTCCAGATCGGCGGAACCGGACGGTACTGGGAGTAGTACCTAATGGTCCGAGGCCATCTTGTGATCTGCCTTGGGGTGGTGCTCTGACGGGCATCACCATGGGATCAGGCGACCTGTATTGTGCTGGAGACCTGCAACGGCGGAGGGGAGCACCAATCTTCCCACGAGAATTTACGCCGCTGTTGCTGTGGGATGAGGAGGACGGTCCAGATAATTGGCCGGAGGTTACACCCGAGCCATTGCCAGGTTTCTTGCATGGTCTTTTATCCGAATTCTGCCCCACGAGCTCGTTTTTGTTCACGTCTTTATCTACTTTATTGTCTTCTTCTCGTCTGTCGTTCTTGGTGTCTTGGCGTGGCTGATTCTTTTCTTCTTCCCGGTCGGCAGAAGAGGCCCAGAGGCGGTAAGAATTAGCGTAGGTTCCGATAGGGAGATGTCTTCGTTGATCCATTTGTGCCAAAATGTGAGGAGGAGGCTTCGAAACTGAGACGCAAAATATGCCAAAGCGATCCCCCTCGGAGCTGGGGCTGCTGCGGGTGCCATTTTCGTCATTATTTAGGCTACCGCTGGCCCTGTTGCCCCTGTTGGCGTCGCTGCCGTTGTTGCTATCGGTATTGTTGGTGCCACGGTTGCCATTGTTGGTGCCGTCGGTGTCATTATTGGTGTTGCTGTTGGCATGATATGGCGCTCGCTCCATGGTCGTCTCGGGATATGATGGAGGATCCTGCTCTGGATGCCCGATCATTTCAAACTCCTCTTCAACTATGCTTTGTGTGAGATATTCAGATGGGGGGAGAGGCATATTGAGTAATTTCGTTGGGTGCTATCACCTTGGCTGTAGCTATCGTGTGATGTCCGATGCGTTGGCTGGCGATTTCACAGTTCTTGATGGAGAAATCCGGGATGTGCTTTTTGGGACACGGTTTGTCTATACCTTTATTACTCGATGCGATCCCCTCAACATGATATTTATGTGTCTCTTATACATGAGTGTTGGTTTTCTTGTCAATCAAAGGGGCTGAAACCTAGTAGACATCATGTGGCCACCCGGCCTTGGAATGATGCCTGTTCTCCTTTCTACCATGTACCTACAGGCACGGCACTCAGAGCGAAGCCTCAACGGAAATAGACTTTGTATATTTTCCAAATACAACCCCCTATGAATACCTAGGGCCAAGTACAGAAACTCCATCCTTAGGTATCCGTCACCCAAGATCCAAATTATTTGACCTATCTGAACCAAAACATCTCCCTTCTCGATACCATCCCCAATACCATATACATCTAAACACCCCTCGAGTTCCTCTAATTAACTCACCAGTATGTATATGAATTACCAATTCACCCTCCTAGTTGCTCGGGAGATGAAACCCTTGCCCAAATACGAACACATCCGCGGGGCCCAGCAGGTCGAAAAGCCGCTTTGGTTCGTCATACAACACCCAGTCTTCCTCACCTTTGGCGGAATTCTTCTCGGCTTTATTGTATGGATTCTAGGTTACCTTTTTATGACCCTCCCCTCCTGCGCAAGATACAACCCTTGGAAACGACGCAAGGCTAGAAAGGAACGAGAGCAGCGAGCGTATTACCTCCGACTCCGGATGGAGCGAGAGGCGCAGCAGTTGCGGGAGCAGCAATTGCAGCAGCAGCAACAGCAGGAGGAGCAACAAGGAGAAGACTCGCAGCAGGAGGACGTACAGCAGGAGGACGTACAGCAGGAGGACGTACAGCAGGAGGACGTACAGCAGGAGGACGTACAGCAGGAGGACGTACAGCAGGAGGACGTACAGCAGGAGGACGTACAGCAGGAGGACGTACAGCAGGAGGACGTACAGCAGGAGGACGTACAGCAGGAGGACGTACAGCAGGAGGACGTACAGCAGGAGGACGTACAGCAGGAGGACGTACAGCAGGAGGACGTACAGCAGGAGGACGTACAGCAGGAGTATCCACAGCGCGAGAACCTACGAGGGGAGGATCTACACGGGGAATATCTACAGCAGGATGACATAGAAGATGCCATCCCGCTCCAAGATCTGTCTTCCCCCCCTGCCCCTCCACCTCCACTCGAGGATCTGCCTTCTATTCCTGACCCTCCACCTCAGACTCACCAACCCCAAGAGAGAGCAGCCGATCCAGACCCAGATTTGGAGCGTGGAGAACCAGATCCACCCCCGGAGCCATCGCGGTTTCGACGCTTGCGCGAGCGTATTCACCGAGCAGCTGCTGCGGCACGTCAGCGGGATGAGCAGAACCAAGGGCCTCCCCGGCCACCCCTGGCGTCGCATGCCAACTTCATGCCTCACTGGTGTGATGATTTTACAAATCATCGATAAATGGAACAGTGGAGGTGCGTACCCAGTCCTGCATTTTTTTTGAGGTGTGCTAAACTTTCGGGCATAAGCTACTGAGGACCAACTACTCGGAAGCTCACGCGTGCATCTTCTTTCTTTGGTTTTGAGATACGACAGGTGTATGGCCCATAAAGGTTGGAGAAGAAGGGCACAGGTTTTACTGAACAGGAACAAGATGCACAGGAAGGGAATTGGGGATATGTATTCAAGCTGCGGAGTCATCGAACAGCATCGGATGGGCAATCTAGTGATTTGTATGTACGTAACATGCAGCAATGATATGCTACGTGCAGGACTTGTTTTATTCTTCCTCCATTCACTGTAATGCCTACAGATCCTGTACCCAACCTCGCAATTTTCGCCTCGTCTCAATTTCCCCTCGCCTCTCTGTCCTTCCCTTTTCCTCAATCATTCAGCCGGAAACTTCTTTTATGTTTGCCGTGGGTGGCGTCTCAGGGGCTTGGACCTTGAGCGCATTCTAGGGCTGTGAGCGTAAGGACCCCAATGTGGCAGCAATAAGCTTCAACACAAAATAAAAGTTCACAGGAACAAAATCTCGCATCTCCACGTGAGCAGATAAGCCCAACCAGTCATCAAGGTGGCTGTAGAGCGGCGTCATCGTATCAAGCCCATCCAGGTCGTCAAGGTAGGTACATCAGTCCGATTGCACACTCATGTCCCTCCCAACATGAACGCACAAGAAATATGTGTGTAGAATTTTGGCAGATCATCAATCACCTATCATCAACCCTTTTCACACATTTCTGAAAGAAGGAACAAGATGTCGTCGCCAGTGCCAATGGTGACCCACCATCCCCAGGGGATGCTCATCCAAGACCCGAGCCGCCGAACATTCCCTCACGGCCGACCCAACCCCAAGGGCCTCAAACTGGCTCCTCCGTACCTGAAGACGGCTCCCAAGGGCGATACTGCTGCTGCCAAGCTCGCCAAACTCGCATCATCACCCTCCTCCTCCCCCCCTGACTCCTCGGATGGCCAGCCCGTCGTCAGCCTGGTTATTGCCATCGTCCTGTTCATACTCTTCGTACAGGGCTGGGCAGTATTGACGCTTTTTGCCCGCCAGCGACAACGACGACGGCGCCATAACCGTGAGATCGCCGCGCGTGCCAAAAGAGTCACCATCCGGATGGTCGATATGCAACCAGGGGCAGACGAGGATCCCAACCCGCTCGATGACTCGTGGGTTGGCTCTGATGCAGAGTTGAGCGGGCCATTGGCCGAAGAAGCGGACGATGATAATTATGATCGCCATAATGAGGAGGGAGTCACTCACTTGCTCTGGGAATTCGGGACCTATCTGGCGGAAAGGTGCGGAATCATTAATAATGGATCGATAAGACTTAGCTGATGTGCCTGGTAGGCGTCAGTATTGCAGCCAAGCCATGCTCAGCAAGCTTAACAACCTCCAAGGCCCAACATAGGGGACCAACCACTCTTTACCTCCATAATTAATAACAGTTCGAGACGACAAGAATTCAAAACACAGTGAGGCCATCTATTTTGGTCATGTCTCATGTATCATATCCGTCGTACAGAATTACCCCTGCACCATCTTTATCCTGCCCTCTAGCACGGGTGCAATCGTCCTCGTCCAGTCCACCGTCATCTCGCCCTCGCGCAGCGGATCGCACACGCTGGCCTTGACGCCCGCCCGGAGCGCCCACCGCGTCCAGAACTTGCGCATGAGGAGCACCTCAAAGTCCATGTCGTCGTCGTTCACGTCGTCATCCCCGCCGTCGCTTTCGCCGTCGGTGTCGTCGTTGAGGGGTGTCTTTTTCAGCCCCAGCCGCGACTGCAAGAAGTCGTTCCACGACCTGTTCGTATCGTCGCCATCTGCATGCTCAAAGGGATTACGAGTGGGCTTGTCGGTGGCAGCTGGAGATAAGGGCGTGCGAGCGTTGAAGGCGACAGAGACCCAGTGCTCGGCCAGGTTCTTCCACTGGCCTACCGTCCGCAGTCCCATAAAGTACTGGCGGAGTATAGTAGAGATGAGGATGCCGTTCTCCTCATCAATAATCTCCTCCGCCTCGCCGCCCTCCGGCTTGACAAGCAGCGCCGTGTATCCATCTGTCATCGTTAGCAACTAATCATTGGGAAGAAAACCAGCTGGGATACATACCCTTCCCACGCCCCATGTATCCCCTTGTAGCGAGCTTGTACTTCTTCTCCGGCTCGTACGGCTCCCCATTGATGAGAAGCGAAATCACCCGCTTGCCCGACTCGCGGGAAGGGTCAAACTCAAACTCGATGCCCGACACCTGCGGGAACCGTCCCTCTAGAGCTGGGTACAGAGACACGCCGTTCTCCAGCGCGTCCCAGATGGCCTGGCCCGTCACGCGCAGCAGCACGACGGGGTCCTCAAAGGGGAAGCACGTCGTGATGTCCTTGATGCGGATCACGCCCGGCGGGTAGATCTGGCCACCGCGGATCGTCCCCGAGGCCATGATGGCGCAGTCAGCGTCGTGGTGCTGCCGCATAACGTCGCAGACAAAGTTGCCAATGTTGGACTCTTTCAAGCGGACGGTGCTGAACCGCGCGTCCAGCGGCATGGCCGTCCACCCGATGGGCTTGCCCAGCGAGTTCTTGAGCTTCGAAGTCAGCCCCTCCACGAGCTTGACCGTGGGCGGGTGCTCGGGGATCTCGGATGTCACGTCGCGGCGCCAGATGTCAAAGTCCCAGCGGCCGGAGCCGTCCTCCCTACGCCACGCCTCGATGTAGCTGAGCTGCTTGAAGTCAGACCCCGAGCGCAGGACGTGTGTGCCCTTAATGACGCTGTGGGCGTAGTAGTGGTCATGGCCGCCGAGGATGATATCGATGAGCCCGTCCGTCTTGTCGGCTAGTTTGTTGTCGTTGGGCTCGCGCATGTGGCTGACGCAGACAATAATCTCGGCGCCCTGCTCGCGAAGCTGGGGGACCAGCTCCTTGGCCGTCTCGCTGGCCGACTTGTAGATGAGGTTTGGGGGCAGGCTGTTGATGGTGGCGAGCCACTCGCGCTCGCCGAGGCCGATGACGCCAATCTTGATGCCGGTGGAGCTCGTAAGCATGCATGTTGGCTTTGCGTTGCCGAGGGGCACGCCTTCGCCGAGGGCAGGGTCGAGGACGTTGGCGAGGAGCCAGGGGAACTTGGTTTTGGAGGTGAGATGCTCGAACTGCTTGACGCCAAAGTCGAGGTCGTGGTTCTTGCTTGGTCAGCGTGTCTTGGTCCCTGTTTTATAGAATGCACATACCCCCACGCATGCACAGTCCGTCCCGATCGTGTTGAGAACAGGTACCATATGGCGCCCTAGCAGATGTTAGCGCAAGAGGCTGCCATGTTGGAAGATGCGTAGAGCGTGTTACCCTTGGTCACCGTGCTCTCCAAGCTCGGGTTGAAAGCGTCTCCCGAAAAGAAGGTCACTAGCTCGGGCTGGTCCTTGAAGCGTTCGCCCTCCCGATACTCCCTACACAGCGTCACGAAGCGGGCCAGGCCGCCTATCGGCTCAGCGCTAGCGGGATCGACATGATAGACGTCGTTGTAGTGGAGGATGCGCAGGTCGGGGGGCAACCCTCCATCGGCTCGGCCTGACGTCGATGTGGCCTGGAGGTTGGGTGGGATCTCGCCTCTGGGTGCCATTGTGGTTGCGGGGAGGTATAGATGGAGGACAACGTTAATGATGGTAGGAGAAGAAGTCACGGCGAAAGTGAAACAAAACTCTGGAAGAAAAGAATGGATTAGGGAAAGATAGGGTTGCTGTTGGAGCTCTTGGATACTGTGGTCGTTGGAAGCTGGAAGCTCGGAAGCTTGGAGGGGGAGGGGCACGGGAAGATCTAATGCAGTGGCGTGTTGCACCGTCTCAAATTGGCTGCCTCAATGCAAACACAGCCTACTTCACTGGCCAGCCCCAACCTGAAACCCCACAGAAGCCCTGGATTTGCAGGGTTGGAGACTTTGGAGCTTTCTTGGCGAGCCACGTATGTCCACATATCTTGAGCTGCCCATGCTAGAGATGTACGCAATTGGGCGGGGAGAAAACTACATGCTGATTCAATTGCAGGCGAACGGGAGAATCATATCCTTCACGACGCACGAATACAATTGCTACGGTCTGTGGGTCTATTCTGCCTCCGTGGTATAGTAGAGCGATCTCATGGAAATGGGTGCAAGGCAGCTATCATGCCCGGCTATACGGGCAATTTACAGAGTATGGTTATGGAGGGGAGCGTGTGAAGATGGAGGTGGCATATCCTTAGGCCGTGTATATAATGGAACAACGGCACGGCAGCAGGCCACGGACAGCCCCATTCCTATTTTGAACGCCCGTGTTAGTCGGTGTGTGTTACAATATGCGAAGAGAAAAGACGTGGCTGGGGTCAATCCAGGTAGAGTGATCAAATTACAGGCAGTCCGCCTCAGATACTGGGTCAGCCAAGCTAAGGAGACAGAGGCTCTCGGGTCCCGCTCGTTCTGGCCGTATAGGGTTTGTTCCAAAATGAAGACTATCCCGGGGTATTCATCCTCGCTCTTCCTCTATCTAATGTTGAAGGGGTATCGTCATCCACTAATGTATTAACGTGTTGCAATATGATTCCGTAGCTTCAGGCTCCAAAAATCAGAAAATCAGTGCTTCAAGTTAGAGCGCCGCCCGCCCTCTCGACTCGTATGGCATGGCGAGAACGAGGAGCCCGGCAGCAATGAAGAGCGCGCCACTCGTATAGACGGGAGCTGATGTCTGGAGATCGGCAAACATGGCAATGATGGGCTAGAGATGGTCAGCGCAGCTCTTTACTAACAGAAGTCGATAAACATACCGCCATAACACCAAATACGCGGTTACAAATAGCAGCCAAAGCATTACCTGTGCCTCTCTGTGGTGTTGGGAAGAGTTCGGGAGTGTACCCATACAATACTGCATACATGGTGCTGCTGCAGAAGTTGAAGGCGCAGTTCCAGCCCAGCAACTGTGGGCTTGACTTGGCAATGGTGGAGCAGTATAAGAAGACACCCGTCAGTGCCGTAGAGCCAAACAGGGCGCCCTTGCGTCCTATGTAAGGGAGCTCGACTAAGAAACCTCCTAGGAGGGCACCTGGGATACCAAGGACGGCAATGATGAGGTTATTACGGTATGTGATGTAGGTGCTGCCATCTCCGAAATCGACGCCGCGCGAGGACTGGATAAAGGGCAGAAATGCGTTATAGAGAGGGTAACCGAGGCCAATCAATGCCCACACAGCCATGATAAGACCAGTGCTGAGAGCGAGGCGCTTGCTCGAGAAGAGAATCTTAATCTGACTGGAGTCTAGCTTCTCAAGATGCCGCTTCAGAGTCGTGGTCACGTCGGTATGCACCTGGTAGCCCTCAGGTTCACATGCTCTTAAGTCGTCGATTGTCAAGTCTGTCGTCTTTCCATTGCGTTTGGCAACTTCATGGACAATGCGGACCGCCTCCTCGTCCCGGCCCTTGCTCATCAGGTACTTGGGGGACTCGAAGATGGTAAAGCAGACGAACCGGATGAAGAACATGATCAAGGTCAGGCCACCCATGGTAATGAGAAAGTAGCGCCAGCCCATGTTCTGGGACCTGGTGCATGTATCTTGGTCCTGTTCGCAAGTCAGGTTGCCCAGCAGCGGCCACGCCACCAGGTTGGTGACGACCTGAGCAATCGCCCAGTCCACCGATAGCACAGTCAGCAGGTACTGGTGGGTGCCAGGGAGAAACTCGAGGAAGATGGCCGAGTCAACGGGAAGGTTGCCTCCTACGCCAAATGACCAGAATGCAGCAAATGTGCAAATGGCACCAAAGTTCGGCGCTCCCGCTGCAATCAATCCCCAGAGTGCCGTCAAACCGAGAGTCAGGTTGAAGCCCCACCTTCGCCCAAAGATATCACAGCCGAAGCCCCAGAAGGCCGCGCCCGCAAGAAGTCCAATGTTCTGGCTTAGTGTAAGGATTGGCGGATAGGTGGGACCGAATTCGTTGGCAACGGGCGTAAGAGCAAGCGAGGTGACAATGGGCCATAGATTGTCGGCAGCCCAGCCAAATCCGACGACGATGAAGAGCTGCCACTGGTACCATCCCATTCCTATTTCTTGGATCTATATGGCTTGTTAATTAAGTATATTTGGATTAAGAAGACATATCCTCACAGCATGGTTGAGCACTCGGGCTTTGGCATCGTATACGGGGTCCAGGATTCCGGTCGGGAGGATAGCGTCGTCTTCGTAGGCGATGCTGGCACTCACTCGACGAGTGGCCGGGGGAGACGTTACCCCGTCCTTCTTCCGATCAGGCTCTGAATCGCTGCCCATTTTGTCGACCTGGTGGGGCCCGTGGTGTCTCCAAAGGCCACGATGTTGAGGTCAGGAAGGTGGAGGGTGCAGAAATGGGAGACGCCGGAAAGCAGCGCCGACGTGGACGTTGAAGGTGGAAGCAGAAGCGGTGGACACCCAAGTATGCACTACACCCTATGTCGGGATACTGATGATTGTGGGAGATCAGCGAGAAGTATGCAGCCCCGGAAAATGCTGCAACTGCTAACGAGCTGAGTGGTCTGGGGACAGTTCCGTGTTAACACCCAAGACTAGGTATTGGCGGGACATCGGGGGCTGATGACGCGATGCACACTGACATGTGTGATTGGCTTTTGCGGCAACACCGAAATACGCCCCCTTCCAGCGGGGATGCCGGTAGTACGAGTGCCTATTACTCGTCGCAAGTGCTCGGATCACTTAGACCAGCCCGATCCATGAACGTGGGGGTTGCTGCAGCCTGGAGCTTCCCCGGAACTTCGTTGGGGTGGCGGCGTGCAGTGATGTCTAAATCCTCGAAAACGGCGCTCCAACTGAGACAATCTTCGTGTCCAGGAACAGCCATCATCGAGAGTTGCGATCGTCCATCCTTATCCGTAGATGGGCCTGTAGAAAATCCCGGTTAGCCTGTTAGTCCACCTAGGCCGGACTGAGACGTACATCAACTTTCGACGACCACAGGATGCCTGAACTCTCCCACCCTCCAGTAGCTAGCTCCCTTCGGCACCGTCGATGGAGCGTCATCCTGGTCTGGCTGGGGCCTGGGAAGGATGCAGGGTGATGACGTGATGGAACCATGGCAAGCCACGGCGTTCTAAACCGAAGCTTCGCAGTGGCAGTTGCGCGTAAGAATTCGGCGTCTTTTCATCCGGAAAGCCTTCAATCGCAAAGGTTAACATTTTGAGCAGTCTTCAGAGAGGACATTCGTGCAAGACAGCTACTAATGAAGGAGGGCATGGGTCTGTGCGCTTTGGCTGTTTTACAGTACGGTCACGTGTGTTGGAAGGCGGATCAATCGGCCCCAGCGTGTTGCCTCTTTCAGTGACGAGCGGTGGATGGACCACTGAACTCTGACCTCAGGTCCTCACGCATGGTCGAACAAACCATGACTGCCCAGATGCAAATGCACGGAGCTTGAGGCTCCCAGGCTTTGGGTTGTCGCCCCAACTAATCCAATGATATATAAGCAGGGTTAACCGCTGGAGGGGCTTCCGTACGCGCCAGGTCTGGCCTGCGGCACTCCTGCAACAGCCCACGTCGCAAGTCGCGACAACCAAAGACCACTTATCGCCGACCAAGTTGAGCGACCATCCGTGGACAACATAGTTGAGGGATCGATTACCCGGCATTTTTTTCGTCGCTTCTATGCATCTTCCTTAAGAGACTTCCGTCTGATACTTCTCAAAAAGGAATGGCCGACTCGTCCAAACCACAATGAATGGCTCAGATCCAGCGCCAAGCAACATTCAATTGCCATGGCGGTGCATCCAAACTATAAGTGTAGCATCGTGAGGTAGTCGCTGCAGAAGTATTGCTGCCGCTTCCTATTCATCGTATGTTTCCTCATGTTTCTGCACTTCAGACTTGACCTTGTCGTCGACGACAAGAGTCCCGCGGGTCGCCGTTCATGTCTAACTCCTTCTCTCCCCTCCCTCCTTCTTTACCAACCACTGTCTCTCGTTTTCTCGACAACTTAGACTCTTCACCCGGCTGCCTCGTCAAGAAGAGGTTTGCCTGATTGTATTTCTTTCTACCGCTGGACGGCACTTTTATAATTGTATTATCTTTGCGAGCATCCATCTCTCCTCATAATCAGACCTTGAACAAGCAACCATGCCGACTATTGCCCTAGCTCTAGCCAGCCTACTGCCTGCACCAGTCCTTACCGCCAAGACTATCCTCACCTCGAGCGACGTTCTCTCGAGGCCGTATGCCTCCATCGTCGCCGAAGCCAGCCTTAGCCGCCGTCAGGATGACCCCTCATCAGATCAACAAGCGCTACTTAATCCCGATGGCACGCTTAACATGACGGCCTTCTCCGCCGCAACCAACGATGCCTGTCGGTCCGCTCTGGTCAGCATGCCTCGCGCGTCCAATCCCTCGGGGATGTCCATTTGCTTTAATCTCCCGTCGCTCAACACCCAAGACGGCGTATTCGAGGCCGATCTCAGACTATATCGCGTCTCACAGCCTAGGGCCGCATGGACCCAAGTTGATATAAAGCAAATCGATGTCAACGTCGGGTTCCCGAACGCGCAGGTCAGCTCCGTCACGGAGGATGACTTCACGGGCGTAGGCATGGTTGGTGAGCTCGCAGCCCGACAGGAGGACAATCAGGCAGATCTACCCCAGCTTTTGCAGGCGTACCTGCTTGTCGGACAGATCAACAAGTCTAAAATGTCACAAAATAATTCCATGTGAGTCGCCTCTTGGCAACCCTCCGGAGAACAAACATCTCACAAGAATGTCAGGGCCGACCTCGAAGCCCTCTTAATGCCCTCCCTGAACCTCACCGGGCCTACCCCATCCCGCAACCTCACCACCACTATCTCTCCTAACGAAGCAGCTTTCCTCACCGGTGTCTTCTCCGATAAAACCCCTCTCTCCGACTTCTCCGCAGCCCAGGCTGCCGTTGATGCACAACTGCGTCGTCTTCGCGAGGCCAAGGGTAAAGATCCAGACGTCGCATTCGTTCTTCCGGGGACCCAGATCCTGATCTTCCCAATTGGCTTGATCATTACGGGAACATGGACCCTGCTGGGGTTTGCGGTGTACGGATTTGGCACGGTACAGCGATGGCGCTTTAGAGAGATCTATAGGGAGAGGGTGAGGCTGCTAGATACAATGGGGAGAAAGACCGGAGGGATATAACAACGAGTCTGCCGGTATGGGTTGTGAACTAGCATTCTCTTTCATGATTCAATAGGGCGAGGATATAACTCTCCTATTGACGGAAAGACAATCGAATCTCAAACAGCTACATAATGTGTATAGATATATCATTCTACAAACTCCCATCTGTATACATCGATGTATAGGTATAAGTTCACAGCAACCCTTGTCGCAAACAACTCGAACAGACAATTCAAACAACAGATCCATCAGAGCACAAACCTGAAATAATCAGTCCGTAATTACCCCGTCTAACACCTGCCGTATTCCAGCTCCAATTTAACAACAAATAAACCAAAAAAACAAAGCAATCCTCGTCTATGATGCCCGCTTTCTTCCCTTAAACCAGAAAACGCACTCGGTAAACAGCATGTAACAGCCCGTCACCGCCCAGCAAGACAGAATAATACCCAGTCCGCCCAGCAACCGCACATCCACGATGCGCCGAGCCAGAGTCTGTCGCAGGCCGCCGTTCAGCACAAACCACCCATAAATCGGCACAGCGAGCTGCTGCGCCGCGACTGAGATGGGAAATGGCAAAGGGGGCTGTGACCTACGACCCTGCTCGTGCTCATTCTCGGCAATGGTGTCGGCCATGCGCCAGGCGACTTTGTTGTTGACCCTGTCCCAGGTAGCCTCGCAGGCAGCCGCCCGGGCCGCGGCGGCCATTCGCAAACGCAGTCCATGGTCGCGGGCGAGCCTCATGGCCTTGATGACGAAGCCATCGAGGTCGTCTGGCGAGACGAGCAGACCCGTGTCGCCGTGCTGGATAATGTCCGACGGACCGCCTTGATCACGCGCCACGACGGGCACGCCGCTCGACATGGACTCGAGGACGACGAGCCCAAACGTCTCGGTGACAGAGCAGTGGAGGAAGACGTCTCCGCAGGCATACGCCTCGGCGAGGTCATCGCCGACCTTGAAGCCCGCGAAGATTACCTTGCCCTGCTTGACGAGTGGCTCAAAGAGTTCCTGCACCTCCTTTTCCACGTCGGGGTTCCTGTTACCCCCGACAATAAGAAGTTTGAATGGCAGACCCTTAGAGTCGAGCCCTTTAGCTACCTCGGACAAGAAGCCAAATCCCTTCTCACCCGCGATGCGGGACACGGTGACGAAGATGATCTCGCCGTTCGGTGCGACCTTCTGGCGCATCTGTTCGTTCCGCTTAGTGGGACTGAAGAGCTCTGTGTTAACACCCCTTTTCAGGAGCTCCATTTTGTTCTCCTGGATATTCTGGCTAACTAGGTAGCGCCTGACGCACTTGGAGGGGTAAAAGATGGTCTTGATGGAGGAATGCCGTAAGAGGTAGCTCTGCGCTGCATTAAACATCCGGACACCAACGTAGCTGAGGGGCGCCGGGAAGAGAATCTGGCAGTACCCGGCGAGGTCCGTCTGGAAGTTGCATATGATGGGAATTTGGTTCTCCTTGGGCTGCTGGCGGACCTGCAGCATGACCTGGAAGCCCAGGCTCGCGGGGGAGGCCAGATAGATGAGATCGGGCGGGGCGTCGAGGCCGAACGTCCGGGCGTATATTGTCGAGTTTCGGACGGGGTAAACGATGGAGAGCTCCGGATTGAATGGGAGAGGATAGCCTGCCACGCGGACTTCTGGTTGAAGCTTGTCCGTGGGAGAAAGGTCGGACAATGGAGGCGGCGTGAAGATATTGTGCTGAGTATGGTTCCAGGGCGCAACAACAGCCACCTGGGCACCGTGTTGGCGGAGGTGATTGACGAGCATCAGTGTCGTACGGCTGACGCCGTTGACAGGGCCAAAGGACTCGGTGCACAAGAGGATGCGTTTGTCCTTAAGGTTGGCTGGAAACTGGGAGAGGTCACGGTCGGGATATGGCCGCAGTGCCAGAAGCTGTTTAAACAACATCGTGTCAATGTCTGGCTAAGGCCAAGGTCTGTCGTTCAGTATTGGTTTTCTCGTGAGAGGGAAGCTGGATTGATTGTATGTTTACATAGGTAGAGTGCGAAATACAAGGACTATTCTTCTCATGACATATATTACCTATGCTTTAAGGTTGGTTGCTATCGAAACAACCAAGAACAACAGTTTTCCCACGTGAACAAAGAAGCGGCTGAGGTGGCATGACATGATAGGACCAGATAAACAGGCACATATAGTTAAACTTAAAGTGCAGTCTCGCGTGGCATGTCTGCACTAAGGAGCGATAGACACCCACGAGCATTGGCAGTTCGGCACTGTTCGCCGATGAGTAGCCTCTGGTGGGGGAGGGGGATCGTTAGAGTGTTGTGGAGGGGCATAGGGCGAGCCTGGGGGTTCGTCAAAAGTGCGGGATATGGCAGGGGATTCTCCCCTGTACCGCATAGGGAGAATCATCCATTGATCCGTCTATAGTATGCCATCTCAAGACCTAGCCCAGTCGAGTCTTGTACCAGAGGACTTGCTCAGGCACAGAAAAAACCACCCATACCGACGGCTTCGTTGCTACCATGGAAATAAGCTCCCTCGAGGATTTCGACTGTGGAAGCTGTGAACATCTTGTGATGGCTGCATGTGTCTTCTTGGTGGTGATGTTGCCAAAGGAAGAAGTTGTCGTCGAAACTGGCGAATCAGAGGGCAGGACGCAGCCACATTGCCGCTTGGAGCAACCCGACAAGTCGACGTTGCAAGCCTCAACGGAGCCCTAACAGTCCCCGTGTTGCCAATGGTTGGCCTTCAGATGGAAGTTATGTCTTGTGACGATGATTATGACCTGGTTGCGCGCTTGTGATGACTGTGAGCCTGTTCCCCGGGGTAGACACGGAGCATTGCGGCAAGCATTTGAAATTCTCATGATGGAGCGTCAGGCCAGCCTAGTTGGAGCGCTTGGTCGTTTGATATTGCTTTCGCATTTAATGATGCTAAGCAGATCCATGAATCGCACGAGAAGCCCAAGTAATGTTCGTTTCGGTCCCTATTCGAGGTGGGGTTGTCATCACTGGCAATGACGGAGGTTTGGGATGGTGGAGTGTGAGATTTTGACTCGTCAACTGGCGTGTGTGAAAGTTGACGACGTGCACGGGCCAGTCTCCGCAGCTCGGGCAGGCCCGTAGCAGGAGCGACCGAGAGAGCAGCTCCCGTGCCTGAGCCGTCGACTCGTGGCCGTCTCGTGGTGGTCCTTCCCACCTACAATATGATTCAACCATCTCTCGAAAGCCAAAGATCAATCAAGTCCTCATAAACACTGTTCACCAGGATGTGGTGCAGTGATAGGTATTCATCCGGTCTCTGCCCAGTTTTACCCGATCTCGTTTCACACCCACGCTGTCCCTCAAGCCACCGCATTACAAACTATCTGCTCATGTACTCCGTAATATCCAATGGTTCCATTCTTGGCTTAGCGGTTACGTATCTCACTCTGACAGCGACACGAGGACACAACCAATAGCACCCCTGTTCAACCGCTGATAACCACCTACAGCAGCCCTAGACTCGTCGATACGGGTTTTCGGTCAGAACGGGCATCAAGAGGGAAGGCGCGGTAAATTTTGCCACAATGCTCCGTATTAGCAGACAGTACGAAGGAATACTAATATTAATGATAATCTACCGGGGGAATCTAGGATTTGGCTCCGCCGGCACACGGTGTTGGCGTCAAATTAGAAATGCCAAGACGCATTCATCACGCCACCAAAATGAACGCAATGTCGCGAAGCCCCAATGACAAAAGCATATTCAGATCGACAGCGCGAGATGTTGTGATAAGTGAAACGGAAACAGCAGTATGGATAATGATAAAGCACTGCGTGGATGGGGGTCTGCGCCAGCACGCCATTGAGAATCCCGCAAATGGAACAATGTCTCATTGTTGAAGCTGATATCGGATAAGTACTACGGCGTAGGTACGTACGTATACGCAACCAGACAAAGTCAGATTGTGCATCTATTGTAATACTTACGGCTCCGTCCACGGTCAGAGCCTCACACTCACAGTGTGACGTCTGACAAGACTCACAAGAGTGAAACTCGAGTCCCAAGGCGTCCCACCTGATGCTGCAGGCCGTCAGCGGCTGGGGCTGGATTTCAGCCCCTGACAGTGCTAACAAGCCCGGTCGATCGTCCACCGAATGCGGGTGGCCAACCCCCCTGGCAATATGGCAGTATCGCTCACCGCCTTAATTTTGCACCGCATTCCTGCGCGTTCCTGCCAGGCGCCCTGCCCCATCCGGACGGGGCAGCGGGGTTGCTGCTGAATACTGGCGTTGACTGTGGCGCCGTGCCCCTTTTCCGGTCCCCAGGACCCCAGCCTCATGCGACCAGCGACCTGTTGCCAGTGTGGCATCCCGCATCGTTCGTAGTGCTCACCTCTCAACACCGCCCCTTGGCTCCAAAATTTTCCCTCCCTCTGGCGACTTGACTTGTTTTGCTTCACAACATTGGAAGTGCCTGCCTGCGTGTCGCGATTTTGCTTATTCTAAAGCCTCCTCGTCGCTCGCTTCAGACTTGCCCAAGGCAACAACACACAAGTGTTCGAGCTCTGCACCTCTCCCTTACAGAGCCACCCCCCACCTGCTCGCTCCAAAATGGCCTCCATTCCCGGTTCCCTCGTCAACTCGGTCAAGAGCCTTGGGATCAACGGCTCGACGACCCAGACTAACGGCACCCTGCCCGATGTTGTCGTCAAGAACATCTGCTGCGTTGGCGCTGGATATGTCGGTGAGTAGCTCGTCACCCCAAACCTCCCCGTTGAACTTGTGGCGCCCTCCCAAGGCGGGAGGCGATCGACCAGCATAGGGTCCATTGTACTGACATGCTATCTCCAGGTGGCCCGACTGCCGCCGTCCTCGCCTACCAGAACCCCCACATTAAGGTGACGGTCGTCGACCGCGACCAGACGCGTATCCGCCGCTGGAACTCGAAGCACCCTCCCATCTACGAGCCCGGTTTGCGCGACATTGTGCGCATCGCTCGTGATGGCGGCCGCAAGACCTCCTTCGGCAGCGCGCCCAAGTCTGAGAGCGACGACACGACCATCTCCGAGCGCCCCGCCAACCTCTTCTTCACGACTGACGTTGGCAAGTGCATCGGCGAGGCCGACATAGTCCTCGTTGCCGTCAACACCCCCACCAAGTACCGCGGTGTTGGTGCCGGCAGCGCCACCGACATGACGGCCTTTGAGGCTGTCACTGGTGTCGTTGCCCAGTACGCTCGCGAGGGCGCCATTATCGTCGAGAAAAGCACTGTCCCCTGCCGGACGGCCCACCTCGTTGCCGATACGGTATATTACCCCCGTCGAACCATCTCAGCAGGGTGGTAGCTGACAAATATCTAGCTCTCCATGCACCGTCCTGGTGTCCACTTCGAGATCCTTTCCAACCCCGAGTTCTTGGCTGCCGGTACCGCCGTCAACGATCTTCTCTACCCCGACCGTATCCTGATCGGTTCCGCCCCCACCCCCTCGGGCAAGAAGGCCGCCGAGGCCCTTGTCGGCGTCTACGCCGCCTGGGTCCCCCGCGAACGCATCCTGACCACCAACGTTTGGTCCTCTGAGCTGGCCAAGCTGGTTGCTAACTCCATGCTGGCCCAGCGTATCTCGAGCATCAACTCCATCTCGGCCGTGTGCGAGCAGACCGGTGCCGATGTCGACGAGGTCGCCAAGGCCGTTGGTGTCGACCCCCGCATTGGCAACAAGTTCCTCGTGGCCGGTATTGGTTTCGGTGGCAGCTGCTTCAAGAAGGATGTCCTCAACCTCGTCTACCTTGCGGATACTATGGGTCTCCCCGAGGTCGGTGAGTACTGGCGCCAGGTTGTCAAGATGAACGAGTACGCCCGTGATCGTTTCACCAACCGCATCATCAAGTGCCTCAACAATACTCTGGTGGGCAAGAAGGTCACCATCCTGGGCTTCGCCTTCAAGAAGAACACCTCCGATACCCGCGAGGCTCCCGCCCTGGAGATGATCAAGACCCTCCTGGAGGAACGCCCCCGCGAGATTGCCGTTTTCGACCCCTGCTGCAACCCCCGCGTTATCAAGGAGGAGATCAAGCTCCTGCTTGGCCCCGTCGCCGACCAGGGAAACATTTCCGTCTACGGCAATGCCTACGATGCCTGCAAGGGCAGCACGGCAGTCGTCATCGCTACCGAATTTGACGAGTTCCGGAACCAGCCCCCTCCCAAGCCCGCCGTCGCCGCCCCCGGACCGGAGACCAAGATGATCGGCCGCAAGCCCAACCCCAAGGCCGACCCCCGCCCCTTCGAGGCCGGCGCCCCCACCGAGAACGAGGTCCTGGCCCTGCACAAGTACCTCGTCCAGCGCGAAGGCGAGAGAAACGATGACCCGCTCGACCGCTACAACGAGGAGCCCGGCTGCCCCGAGGACTGCCCCGACTGCATCCAGCACCGCGAGAGCAAGGAGACCGGCTTCGCGACGGGTATGGGCAGCGCCGAGGAGTACAAGCCCAAGGAGCGCGTGGACTGGGTGGCCATCGCCGACAGCATGGCCAAGCCGCGCTGGGTGTTCGACGGCCGCGGCGTCATCGACTCGCGCGAGATGGTCAAGCTGGGCGTCCGCGTTGAGAGTGTCGGCCGCCAGCACCGCTTCTAGAAGGATGCGGCTGCCGGAACCGAAACGAGTCAAACTGACGAGACGGCCGCACGGAAGAAATAGGGATAAAAAAAAAAGAAAGCCCTTTTATACCATTCTATGACATACTAGAAGTGTTTTAATATGTAGGGGTGTGAGGTTTTATTCCCCCCTTCTTGTTTTTGGATGGTTATGTTGATGCGCCATGGCGAAGACGATGGATGGATGAATCGGGAGGGGGGCAATTGGATAGCAGCACCCTTGGGAGGAGAGCGGTATAGTTCAGAGCCCAGATAGACTTATAAGACTCCTTTTTTTTTACCATTTAGTGCTAGATCAATAGACTGGCTTCACGTTGGACTTGAGCACGCTTTGACTGCGTCCTTGGCGCTATGGGGACGGCGGTGGTCACGATGGGCTACCCTAGAGACGTTATACTCCCTGCTAAGTGACAGGTCGACAGCATACGATGTTGAACATGCGGCGGCTCTGTGGTTAGCGAAGTAGGCTTTCTAGACGAAACATGTCACTGTCGTAGCTCCCAGTATTATACCTAATATGCAACTCAAACTCGTTGGAACGCAAGTATGCCTGCTCATCCCCACACAGCATGCCCGCCCGTTCCTTGTCTATCCAGCCTTCCGTACAATCGCCCCCACGAATGGGAAGATCAATTAGAGAACTTGATATACGTATTTAGGTAGCTTCAATGTTGTTTACAACTGCGAGGATCGAGAAGCCAACGTGTGGTTGAGGTGTTTGGACTCCTCTGGTAGTTGTTCACCGCTTCAATTCGATGCTCACACGGCCATTTACATGCGGATGCCCAATGTCTATTTCGCACCTCACTGTCAATACGACCGCATAACGTCGCATATGGGGTGTGCGATTGTTCCCAGGAACACATGTATTTCGTCTTGCAGTTTATACCAGCTCTTCTCAATGAGTAGAATTCCTATGGATTTTGACAGTCGTGCTATCCATAGCATGAAAATCTTATACTATAATACTTTAGGAGCAAGAACGCACATATGTGACGGTAGGTTCTTTTTCCTTTGCTCTGTCTCAGTAATCGATACCTAGGTGCTCAGGTACGGGGGGATTCTAGAACTCGACTGTTGGCGCACAGCTACACGGATACTACCCTATCTAGATATATCGATGTAATTCAGTTATTGAGGTTCCTTTCTCTGACTATGTATAGGCACTCTCCTATAATATTAGTAGTAGGTAGTGGATGATTACTATTCAAGTATTATCGCGTTGAGTAGGAGTGGAGTGTCTTGCTGTATCTCACTCTTTTCCTGTTCCAACAAACTGCTCAACCTATTTTTCCATTTTTTTAATCCCTATAGAAGAATCGTCGATGAGTCTGTGGGCCTTTGTAGACTTTATTATGCAATATCGATATTTACCTATTGGGCAGCTGCAATGTTTGCTCAGCCTCAGTTGGGCTGTTTCTGCACTGCCACGTCGTACGGGCAGGCATACGTTATTCCTATAAGTGCTCCCTCCTTCGGTGCATTTGGGGAAAAAAAAAGAAGGCTGTCTCATTCGCAGCCATCAATATTAGATTTCTTCTCACAATGCCGTCGGAAGGGGAGGGCCTCTTCACCGCGGGGGTCATCTTGAATTTCGTGATAGCTCTTGGCATAACATGGGTCATCTGGTTCGACATCTACAGCATCCCCGAGTCTCTAGGTTGGCTTGTCAGGGCCTATTTTGCCCAAACCAGCTATGTTACCTTCACGGTGCTCATGAAAACCTCGATTGCGGCCAAGGCGATGAAAGTCGTCAAATGGTGTATAGGCACGGCGTTTGTCATCGTGCTGTTCCCATTTGCACTCCTCTGGCAAGTTGCGAACTTGCTATTCATGGCTGGAAATAGATCCATGGCTCAGCAGAGGGTCAGCGAGGCGCTGGAAAACATACCTTGGAAGCACCAAATTGCCACAAAGCCGAGCAGCGACGTACCCTTGGATGGCATTGGAAAAGCCGCTCCCGTTACCAACCTGAAGTCGACTTATCACTACCAAAAACTTCTGCGGGACCGTGACTTCAGGCTCCTAGAGCTTTTTCCACCAGTGGAGGGAGAAGGGCAACATGGACCTCTGCGAGGAACAATAATCCACGCACGGCCGGGCGAGACGCCCCAATTTACTGCCTTGTCTTATTGCTGGAACGACACGACATATGCCAATACCAACAACAACAGCGTCGATCCCGTATTAGATCTAGGCTCGGAAGGGTGCCTGGTGCTGACTCGGAATCTCTTCAATGCCCTTCAGTCTGCACGGGGGAGAGGGCACCTGGGATCGAACCTCTTCTGGGTGGACCAGATTTGCATCAACCAAGAGGATCTGGCCGAAAAGTCTCGCCAGGTCTCCCTGATGAAGAACATCTACCAGAAAGCCGGCCTCGTCTTGGTATGGCTAGGCGACGACACGCCGTTAGGGGATGCCGAAAGAGCGCTGCGTTTCGCAGATCACATTGCCAAGTGTATCGACGAACATGGCCTCCTGTCGCCGGAGTTCGACTTCTTCCCGATAACCTTCACATCCAACGATCTGGGAATCCCACCTATACACAGAGCGACCATGGACTATCTGGCCTTGTTAAGGTTACTGACGCGCCCTTGGTTCCAGAGATCGTGGGTCGTCCAGGAGGTCTCGCTCAATGACAACAAGCGCGTCCTGTGCGGTTCTACCGAGACAACATTTGATACGCTCGCTACTGCATTGCTCTTCTGCACCAAGTCTATGGAATTTTTGGCGGCGTGGATCCCGCTGGAGGCGAGGGATGCCTTTCGTGCCATGATACAGTCGTCGGTGTTTACCATGAGAGACCATGCGCCTCCTTCGTCCAGCTTACTGGACGTCCTGGTCAGACATCGAGGGTGCCAAGCGACGCTGCCTAGCGACAAGGTGTTTGCCTTCCTGAACATCTCCAACGATGGCGATGCTCTGGGTATTAAGCCTGATTATACTGCTTGCCCGCGGAATGTCTTCATCGAGACGGCGGTAGCTATGATCAAGTTTTACGATAACCTGGACATACTCAGTTCTGCAAATGGCTGGCCCTACGGCCGCACCAATGGTCTGGTTACAGCCAAGGGCTCAGAGGCACTGAATGTATCTCATACCTGTATAGATGGCACAGGGACTTGTCTGGATCCAAATCACCCGGCCCATCTGCCATCATGGGCTCCAGACTGGTCCATACCAACATTTGCGCCGTCTTTCCAGTCCAAGGGCGAGTTCGGGGAGTATTTCAGCAACTATCGCGCGTCTGGCAACTCTGTCAAGAAGGTCCAGTTTCGAGCGAACAACACGCAGCTCGGAGTGGACGCTGTCATGCTCGACCACATTGTCAGCGTAGGCCCTGGGTTTATGGAAGACACGGGTCTTGACATCGGTCACCACTACCGCACCATCAAGACCTGGGGTGACATGTGCGGTGCCTGGGACAAGAAGAAAGAATACATATTCTCCCAAGAAGATATGCCGACGGCGTTCGCTAACACCATGACCTGCGGCGGAAAGGAGATCACCAAGAAGTCGGCTAAACCCACACCCACCCTCTCGGCCGAGAAAGATGCTCAACCGGAGCCCGATGCGAACAAGAAGGACTGGCTTGGAGGTGAAGACACCTTTGAAGCTCAGTTCAACCAGCTCCTCGTCGTGTTCTGGGTCAACTGGATCGTCAACGGTATATGGCCCGGCATCGCAGCATGGCATTGGATCTACGGCATATTCCAGACCTTCTTCGGCGTTGCCGTGTACCTGTTGGAGGGCCCACGCAAGCTACTCGGCCGGAGCGTGCCAATGGCATCGGTGTCTTCGGGGTTCAGGCACCGCCTCATGGCGTCGGTCACGCACCGGCGGTTTATCTGCACCAAGTTCGGTATGATCGGTCTCGCGTCGCCGCAGGCGGAGCCCGGAGACTTCATCATGTTGATATCTGGGTGCAATGTGCCCGTTGTGGTTCGGTTTTCTCAAGGGGGACCAGAGCCAGATACTGCCCTGTTTGAGATTGTGGGTGACGCTTACGTGCATGGGGTTATGTTTGGTGAAGCTTATGACCGTGTGCCTAAGGATCAGCACACTACTCTGTGGATTATTTGAGTAGTGGCCCGCTGAATAGTTGAAATTAGCTATATGTGCTTGATTCTATATCCAAGCTAGATAGGAATGGATGGCAAGACCTTCTCATGAGCTAATCTCCTGCATACAGACATTGATAAGCTGTGGCTAAATAGGTATGCTGCAAATAATTGCCCCACAGCCTATAAGAGGTTGTCGCCTGCTAGTAATAGCTATTAACTTTGAATTGTAGCTATCTAAGGGAAGGTAAGTAGACTCATTTGATAGCTCTATCCGTACTCATACTGCTTAAACGCGAAATCCCCTTTCTGGTTCATCAACTTGCCTAATAAACCTGCCGCCTCTCGCGAGTCCATCTCCCTAGGCGTCTTCGAATCGTATAATATCTCCCTTCTCTATACGATCCGCCCATCTGCTCGTCTTTTGCACCCAGAACCCATCGCATTGCGAGATTGCTTGAAAGAAGTCAATCTTCACATAGCTTTCCTCGAGGGGCCACTCTGGCCACAGTTCCCTCAACCTGGCCTCGTATACTTTCCGCAGCTGTGTTGCCTCGTACTCCATCCTGTGAATAAAGTACAGTTCATTCTTGCCTTCATTGTTCAAGTAGTCAGGGTCGTTGCGCTCCTCGGCTGCGGCGGCAGCCTCCTCGGGTGTCTCATCCGCATATGAATCTCGCTGCGGCTCCTCCTCCCGACATGGCCCGTCAAGGAATTTGGGAACGTTGGTGAGCACCCAGAGAGGCAGTGCCGAGACGCATTCCCAGTCCAGGATGGCTGTGATTTCGCCTTCTGCGTTGACCAGAATGTTGTTAAGGTGGAGATCATGGTGGTAGAGTCCGGTTGTCTCTGGTTCATCCAAGGTCGGGGGGAAGACCTTGGGAACAAGAGAGAGTAGTTTTCGTGCTACGACTAAGATCTCCTCAGCGTCTTCTTTGTCGTCGTTGTCATCTGCCCCCTCTAGGACTGCTGTCTGATGTAGTAGTTTAATGTTTAACTCGGCGCGCAGCCAGTCATGGCTAGAGCGAAAGGGACCCCGCGGAATATCGTATTGAAGGTGATCGCCCATAAAGAACTCGTAGGACACCAGCAGGCCGGGAATGATCTCTGTTGGATGTCCAACATCGTTTTCCTGGCCGACGTCGCGCAGATCCAATGTGCCTATGCTCCGGAATACGGACCCTGGCTTCTCAACTCCTGTCAACTCCGCCTGGAATGTCGCAATCTGTTTTGTGAGCGCAACCTTCTGGCCCATCGACATGGCCCGCCAGCGTTTATGTGCCGACGTGCCCTGCATAAGCTCCATCAAGATCCACTCGTACCCAATCTCATTGTCGTTGCTGTCGTCAAAACTGAACACTTTGGGGACCGGAACGTTGGTGTGCTCGCTCACCCACCGCAAGGTGGCTACCTCGGCGCGTGTTTTGTGGTGTGGGTAGACTGGCAGCGTGACGCGCATAATGAGAGGGCCTCTGGTACATTTGACAATGTAGAGTTTATTGAACCGGCCAGATGCGTGAAAGGCGACGGTGCAGGAATCGCCCAGGGGGATGAGCAATTGCTGGCGACACACGCTTTCAATTGCGGCGATTGAAGGGTCTCGCGTCCATTGTGGCACAGGACCGAACAGTGTCTCTGTCCATTCTAAACCGTCCTGGCTCGGTCGCGGCATGCTTATAATTTGGGACAGTCTTTGTTGTCGATTTCCCCAGACCAGGCGGAACGACGGATAAAAATAAGGTAGGTAAGTTGGTGTATGGTGACTGTGAAAACTCTCTGACTGACTGAATCCCAGTCCTCTATCGATTCCAATACATATACCTAAGCAGCGGCAACGGCTTCGACTTCCCTTCGCTTCGGCAATCCCAACACCGCGTTCTATCATCAAGATGAAATGAAATACCCATGGTAAGGGATGAAAATCTCGTAACAGAAACACAAAAATGCCCATGGCCTTAATCTGGCCACAATATCAGGACACACTCAGCGGCAGCAGAGCGAGTAACAGGTGGTCACCCGTGGAAAGCCTCCAGACATTGAACTACTGAATGCTTAATGTGAATTAATATTACTTAGCTACGACTTGAATCTCATAGGGGCAATACAAGACCTGTTACACAGAGGTGCTGAGTGAGCCCCGACCATATCTCGACTGGTTCAGCATCTGAAACCCGTTTCCAACTTCCCATCCAACACTGTTAAGGCTCGTACACATAGGTGTCCACACCAGTTCTCCGACAAGCTTACCATACTCAGCCCTCTAACATCTTCCCCATGTAATGTGTGCTTCACCCCTGCAGACAGTTGGGACTAACGCACGGTGTCGTCTCCCCGCCAGTGCCGGGCGTCATCATCAAGCCGTCAATCATGCAGAGGTGAGGGGGCAGGATGGATCATGCAGGCCATCCATGTATGCCTATTTTCTGTGTATTTCTTCTAGAAGATCTCTGCAAATTCTTTTGAAGGCAACGCCTGAGCAAGTGGGTGTCGAGCGATGAAGATGCAACGGCACTGCCATTTTGGGGGGGCCGACCTGATATGAAAACTTATATGGTCGGTTTTGGAGAGCCGTAGAGACAAGATGCCCTAAACTTTCTGATACCGGCATAACATCTTTCCCTTGGATGGCATGCAATGCACCGCCTAGCTGCTTTACCCCTCTTGCTGACCTCTAGGAATATAGAGAGATGTGATATTCGAGGTTACCTGCATCCGACACTTGTGCCACATGTACGATACGAGACGATTAGAGTACTAGTGTGGCGTCCATGAAGAAGCCCAGGATCCAATTTGCCAAGACATACGTACAAGGTACAGATCCGACACTGCTATCCCCCGCGCACGTTCTCGACATCGGACCGATGGTGGCATAAACTAACAAGGTAGCACGATGCTGCGGACTGACGCACGGCCACGTTTGCTTGTGCGTAATGCCTTGGACGGGCATATCCCAATCATTATCTGTGGCTGGGCGCCGTGTTGGGGCGGTCAGAAGTACGGCAGAGCAGCAGGCGATGAATCCCGGTCCGTGGGGTTTGCCTCCGCGACGCGGGGGATGAACCAGGGGGGGCTGCATTGATCATGGCGTGCCCACAGGGAGTCGACACCCTCGTGGTAATGCCGCCTACATTATCAGCTCCATGGAAGCTGCACTGGGAAGATCAAAGAGCCATCGGCATTTGCATTTCGAGTCATGAGATCCCCTGACTGGTGTGAGTGGTCCATATATTATACATGGGGGCGGTGATGTGCAAGCACGTACTGTGGGTGCATACAACACGTGGGTGACAGTGGCTGTTGGTCGTTATAGACAAGCATCTGAGATATACCGTAGGCAATATTATGTACGTGACTGACACGTGGGCCGTCTCGAACCTCGATCCCAGGGGCCCAGATTCACGGAATCACGGCTACAGCCCAAGCCAAGGTGACATGGCGCAGATATTGCTAGACGATCATTAATGGATGTCTCCTCATTTGCCTTGTAGTATCGTAGCATTACCAATTGTACGTTGTACTACTACCAGGTCATTTTTATTCAGATGCTGGGTAGTTCTCTCTTTCCAACGAGGATACGACTTGATCATCGCTACCTATCCAGGGGTAGTGACGACATGGGGCGGTAGATCCACGATCTAGCCCACCACGACGTGATGGCTTCCCCCGCACATTTGGTGAGTTGACCTTATCATGTATCTCGGTATGTACAGGCGAGTCTGTGGGTCCTACCAGGATACGTAACATCGACAGTCTCGAGTCATTGCGCTGTGGACGGTTTCAACTCACGCGATTTCAAGACAAATTCACGGGAATTCAAGACATATTTACGGGATCTCAGCGCAACCATTCCCCTTTGGGAAACAGTCCCGGCTACAGAAATGCAAATATCTTCATAAATAACCTTAATATTAGTATTCTGGGTGAGATGATAAGAAGGGGGGGGGGGGGGGGGGGGGGGGGTCTACAGGCGGAGTTGAAGCCCACTCTCTGGTTGCTCTGGTTGCTATAGAGTGAGCTGAAGTCGTGTTACATAGTAGAAGGATTTAGTGGGCCAATGATACAATTGGCCTGCCTACCTTAAATGGAACAGCTGTCTTGAAATCCCGAGATCTTGTCTTGAATTTGCGCGCTTGGTATGCGGATTCTACATCATGGTGTTTGCTATACGACGGCTAGGTATTAATACCATGTACCCCTCCACGAATTTTGTACATACAACAGCACTCCTGTATTGTTATTATCTCCTTTTTTTTTTACGATCACCTGCATCCCCAGTTCAGTATGGGGACGGCTGTCGACTTGAATGTTGCCTCCCTGGCCCTTGGCTTCACAGTCGGCTTTGGGTTCCTTGTCGTCTGGGAAGCCATCAAACAGACCCAACGGAACTGCAACCCCCTACGGAGCGTGTATATCCGCATGATATGGGGGGAAATCTTCGCCAACGTGTGCATTGGCATCATGGCCTATCTACGACTCAGTGGTGTCGTCGAATCGACGTGAGTCTGGGTCCTGTCTTGGCAGCAACTGCACTCACCTGACAGTTAATATCAATAGAATACCTGTCCTGCTCGTTTTTCTGATCGCATGGGTTTTCGAGACCCAGCTTCTCATGCAAATTATCATCAACCGAATCACTATTCTTGCTGATAACCGCGACACCATGACAAAGATCAAGTGGGGGACAGCGGGCTTCATAACGTGTATTAACATTCTCGTCATTTGTATCTGGCTGCCGTCTCAGACCACGCCGCCCGTGAGCCAAGGGTTAGTAGTCTCCATCTGTATAACAGTAACCCATAAGTATTATGCCCAGTCAGAGCTAAGACGAGTAATAGGTTCGTCATAGCCAACAAATACTGGGACCCCATGTCCAAGATCCTCATCATGCTGGTCGACGGCACGCTCAACTGCTATTTTATTAGCACAGTCAGGAAGTCTTTGGTTAACGACCGCGGGCTCACGAAGTATGAGCCGCTGGTAAGCTTCAATACGAAGCTCATGGCGGTGTCACTTCTTACAGATGTAAATAACCGATCCCCCTTCCTTGGACACCTCAACGTGATGGCTTGATACTTACTTGATGTTTCTCCTCGCGCCATAGGTAATAATCATTGCCCTGTTATTCCTCGATTTTGGAGTTCTCTTCCTCCAGTTCCACCCCGTCGCCTACATGGTCAAACTCAACATCGAAATGACCATGGCTAACCTCATCGCGAAACTTGCCAGGCGCCCCTTCCTCAACCAGGACTTGCCCAGGCTCTCGCTATCCGATGACACCGAGATCGTCCAGTCCAAACATGACAGGGAGGACAGCCAACAACTCCAGCCCTGGGCACAACCGCACGCTCCCCCATACGCGCAAGAGCCAGGCGCCATACGCAGCGACTCGGACACGGACCTGAACCGGGTTGAGTCACACCGGGACAGTAGGGGTAATCACAAGAGGACGGATGTCAGGGTAAATATCCGGCGCGACTCGTCCGATATTACCAACAACTCACACCACTACCACATCGACTCCGGGAGCAACGAGCGCAGAGCATCGGACACGGCAGTCGACGATGAGATGCCCTTGAGGCAGAATGCCAGCCACCTCGAGACGCGCAGCAGTAGTGGGACGTTAACAGCTGTCGAATCTGGGGATCAGAGGCGGGAAGATGCAATAGTTGCTACGAAGGATAGATCTTGACGATTGTTGATTCTTAGGATAATATCTATACCACTTAGGGTCGAATATCAACGTAATATCACGACATTGTGAAATAACAGGTCCATGGGTGATGCATTTAATGACAGAGTCTTTGGGAAGGCATGAAATATTGGTGATTCTGGTACATAAAACATGTGCACCTTTTTTGCAGTATTTATACCAATACTATTTTACTCGCGCAACGTGTGAGGTGTTCCTCCAGGGTAGGACGCTTCAACCCCGAACTCCTCCAACTTTTGTCTCTCCCTAAGCAGCGACTGGATATAGGATACAACATAAGCGGATTATTTAAAAACAATCGCTTGTTCGCCCCCAAACACGATGCTAGAATAGAAGGGCCGAGATGAGGGGACTTTGGGCTCCGTGAATATTTCTTCTCGTATTTACAAAGTAACATTGCTCGAAACCACGAGATCATGGCAAATGGCGGTGGCGTCTGGCTCGAGCACTATTGGCAAGTTCTAACCTAAAGGTCTAGCTTGATGAAGTAGCTTCTCTAGAGAATCACGGTGTGTCTCACCGCTCCCGTCGGATTGCACTGTCATATGGTAGTACTACTGGGTTTCATACGGGATACAATACTGGGTCAGTTTGGCTGGGAGGTTATCCGTACCGTATTATACGGACTACTGAATAATAACAATCAATGTTGGAATAATATGATATCCCGGTCGAATCTGAAGACATCAATATTCTCTTACACCAGCCCCTAGACCGACAACCTGGTATTAGAGTCCCGTGCGTGAACTCGTCGAAGAGCGCATGAACGCGTCCCTGGCCAAACCTGTTTGATCTTGTTGCATCGCAGCGCCAAGTTTCAGCCCGGTGGGATTCGATGGCAGCTGGATGACAGGTCCGGTTTTCCAAGGTACGGATGTATTAGTCGACAATTTGTTACCGTGTGACAATACTCGAGTTTCTCAGTGTAATAGATGATGATTCTTGGAGTGCAGGAGATGTTCTATTAGTAGGAATGCTACGATGAATTGTTACATGAAACATCCTCGTTGAGCCAAGACGGCAATCTTTGGATCCTGCAGCAGAGTATCCACCAATGACGCCTCCCTATCTGTAGGAGAGTAGGAGTAATAGTGGCCCATCGCATGGCAGGGAGAAATCGAGAAAAAATAAATAAAGGGCCCCTTCGGAGTCCTCCGTCATGCGACGGCGGTATCAATCGATTATCTCAGCTTCGGCCGTCCCCAAACGGAGAGCCACAGCAATGCCACCAGGGCGACAACGACATGCCGGTGTTGCTGGGGCACAGACGGCCTGCGCAAAACAGCAATGATCGGCGCCCGGCGGCAAATGAAGGATTGCGGGCATCGTCTCAGCGCTGCAGAAAGCACCGTCGACTTGCCCCGTAAGCATCACCAGCCCGACTGTTTGCCCCCCCGGCGCTTTGCAGAATGCGGGAGGAGGAGAAGCCAGCCAGGGGTCCAGGACTGCAATTGAGCACTGCCGGCAGCACAGTAGACCCTCTTGGCCCTTCGAGACCAGCTCTTTTTTCCCCTTCTTGTCCTTGGTGTAAAGCCACATTCACCATGAACCGGTTGTATTGGGTCTTGCTGTGCTTGCCGTGCCTGTTGTGTGGTAGGCGGCGGATGCTTGGACATCTCTCGACCACCCGCGCCAAGTAATGACCGCTGCCGATCGTAGCTCTGGGACTTTTCCCAAAGTGCCGCTGAAGTCATCGGCCTCTGGATGGCCGGGATACCGCCTGCGACACGCCTTGTGGGACCCGAGTCTCGAGCAACCTCCTTGATCAGTCCCCTTCGTCTTGTTGGAAGAATCAGGGCCATCGATGATCGGGACTGTCGGGGGGTTCGGGGCAATTGTTTCGTTTTTAAGCTTCTTTTCCACCGCTTGTCTCGATCTAGACATGATGGACAGTCCGACGCAGAGATGACCCGAAACGACCTCGTCGGGCCATCGCCATGGTGGCTAAGCGGGGCAACTCCCTGATGGGCAGGCCTTGGAATACCTTGTCATGCATAGTATGGGGAAGTTCTAGTATGTAGGTAGCTCATGTTTATAAAGACCGGGACCGACCGACCTGCTCGTCCCTCGTCTGGACGAACTCCACCTATCTCCCAGCAAGCTTCACCCGTCCAAGAGAACCTCCCCAATATCCAAACATGCGCTTCTCACCTCTCATCTTCGCGGCGCCGGTCCTGGCCACCGTCGGCTACCCGTGCTACGGCCCCGACAACACCGCGGGCGTCTGCGTCGAGAACGCCGACTGCGAGGCCAACGGCGGCACGGCCATCGACGGCGCCTGCCCCTGGGACAGTGCCACCGTGCGCTGCTGCTCCAAGAAGCCGTGCCTCGCCTCCGGCGCCGCCTCCTCCTGCGCCTGGAAGTCCGACTGCGCCGGCTCGACCTCCTCCGGCCTGTGCCCCGGCGGCTCGCAGGTGCTGTGCTGCGACAGCCTCGAGAACGGCCAGGGCGGCTACCCGGCCCCTGCGATCCCCTCGGTCGGCGCGTGCCAGCAGACGGCCGTCGACGGCGCTGCCACGGTCTCGGGACAGTTCCCCGGGCGTGTTCGCGAGATCTTCTGCACGCGTGACTGCGATTGCAGCACTAACCCTACCTCGGACCACTGCTGTGGCATGGCCATTGACTTTATGATTGCCGACGGTGGCGGCGTGAGTGATCCCCCCCTTTCTGTGCTTGTGTTTGTGTGTCGTGTGCGTGCTAACAGCTCGTCTAGATGGCCACTCTGTCCGGCGTCGACATCGCCGAATGGGTCATGAACCAGGGTGCGGCTATCAACCTCAAGTACGTCATCTGGGGCCAGAAGATCTGGAACATCGGGAGGGACAGCGTTGGCCCCTGGTCCGGCTGGCGCACCATGGAGGACCGTGGCGACATCACCCAGAACCACTGGTAAGTCTTGCGTCCAGTCTGCTGTGATGCCGTGCAAGAAAGAATGCTAACATCAGTTCAAGGGACCACGTCCACGTCAGCTTCCAGTAAGCCGTCTGTCCACGATACCTTGGTTGGCCTGTATTGGTTTAGCAACTTGTTGGGGTCTGCGGAGTTGGGTGATTCATGGCCGGTTGGAGATGAGTGACGACATCGATGACTGCGAAAAAAAAAAGATATGTGTTTGATGATATGACCTCGCCTTTTAGGTGTCCGTCCTATGGTGGTCCTGTCCCGATGTAATCTCACATGTTGACCACATGTCGTCGATCTGAAGCCAAACGCCGCCCCCCATGCAAATGCCGTCGTATCTCATGCCGATGCGGCTCCATCAAATTATACCTGTGACCCAAACGCCTCACTCACAATCTCGCCCTCATCCGGCGTCACTGCCATCTCGAGCAGCTCGTGCGCCATCTCTACCACCTCGCTATCGATGCCCGCCTCCATCACCAGGTCCTCCTCTGCGAAATTCAGCCGCCCTAGCGAGATCAAGTACCGCTGGCTGCCGCCGTACGCCACCGACAGCTTCTGACCAATATCTGCCACGTTGGTAGTGCGCGGGTCTGTGACGAGCGTGTGAATAATTAGGACGCATTGCCCAATGATGCGGTACAGTACTGCCGAGGGGGATGTTGTATCGGGAGGGGCATCCGAGTCCTCCGGCAGGATATGTGGCGGGATGGCCTGGTCGTAGAGGTCTTCAATCGCGTCGCTGAGGCAGGTGACGATGCGCGGCAGGGCATTGTCGTGAGAGGCGAGCTGCAATGCGCCAAAGGGGTACCGCGCAAAGGCAATCATGGCCCGCAGCGCTGCGACCCGGATGCTGCGCTTATCCTCTGTCGTGGTCGCCGACAGCGGGGACTCGGTGAGCTTAGCCGACACGCGCTCAATGACGAGCCGAGCGACAAAGGCAGGTTCTTTGTCTTCTAGTATGGGGCCGATGGATTCCGGCAGCGATGATGTGGCTAGCATATCTAGCATCCCGATGATATCGCTGGGTTTTTGTTTAGGCGTCAGGAGAAGCGTCACAAAGTCGAGCGACATGAGTCTCCAAAAGTCGACAATCTTCAGCTCGGTCCCGTTGTCCGTCTCCATGATGGACGTCACGCATGCCAGCGCTGACGCATACAATAGAGAGAGAATCTTGGTCGTGTCGATGTGATGCTCGAGGAAGCTATACTCGTCGCTTTTAGAGAGATTCCCATCTGGCAGTCGATGGCGGCCCTCAGCCAGTCTCCTAATCGTGGCCTGAGCAACGGTTGCCAGATTGTTGACTATTAGCGGAGCTACGTAGGTTGTGTGAAGTTGCAGCGTGAATATGACCAGTGCCAGCAGGTACTTGATGGGCTCCCACGTTTCCTCGCTATAGCTTCTGGTCCAGAGGCCAATGATGTGCTCTGAAAAGTCGACAAGAAGCTGCATCGGTCGCTGAGGGTGACCCATGACCGGCAGGGTCTGGAAGATGTGTGTAGCAAGAGAAGTGTTGGGTTCGGATGGGAACGTGAAGCGGGAGAGTACGTCAAATGTAGGCGGCTCTTGGTGAAAGGCAGCGTGGTCGAGCACGAGCTGCAAGAACTCAAACGGTGGCGATGGAGCAGCGCCGGAGGCGGGTGCATGCGATGCAGGCGGCGCAGGTCTGTCTGCCATAACAACATCGTCGGTTTGTATCTCCAGGGCCATGACGGGGCTGTCGACTGTGGGCCGTTTCCGCTTGCCCTTACTTGGGGTCCGCTCCCCAACGTTGGCCGCTACCGATCCTGCGTGTTTCCCTCTGCCTTGCCCCTTGGTCGGGCTGTTGGCAATCTCCATCTCGTCAAAACCATCGGCCACGACCCACTGCTTGTTCGTCTTCCTGGGCGTCAGAGCACCTGCCGCGGCCTGGCCCTTGCCTGGCGGCACACCATCCTTCCTCCGAGGCCTGGTGTTGGCCTCGCGCATGTCCTGCTGGAGGAATTGCAGCTCGGTGCTCGCCGTCTTCTCAGCGGCCACGGCCGCCTCGAGGATGCGCTCCTGACGGGCGATTTGCTCGGCATTGAGCCGCTTCAGGCGGGAGACCTCATCGGTGTGCTGCTGCTCCGTCTTGGATGTGTTGGCGCGGATGATGGAGATCTCGCCCCGAGCGGCGTTGAGCTCGGATTCGAGTGCGCGGACACGGTGCTGCAGAGCCGAGACCACATTCTCCGAGTGCTGAAGATGTTGCTGCGAGCCGTGTTGCTGCGAGGGAGCGAATCGTTGCGGGGGTGGGGGAGGGTTGGCGAACTGGCTCGGCTGGGGACGGCCGAGGTTGGATGGCTCTTGGGACGGGAAGCGTTGTCGTGCGGCAAGGGCCCTGTTCGGATGGTTTGCTGGGTCAATGGCCGGGTTCCATTGCGGGTTCGGCCGAGGCGGTGGAGGCAGCTGGGCGGGCTGGTGATGCTGGTTGACCTGCTGTCGCCGTTGCTTGGGAAGGCTGTTATCGACGAGGGGTCGCCTGACGAGGGCGGCGTCGGCGTCATTTATCACCTCGGAGGTGTCGAGGTCGTCGTCCTCGTCCCAGCCATAGTCGGAGAACTGGCGCTGGTGGTGCTGAGGAGGCTGCTGCGGCTGCTTGCGGGCGACCTGCTGGGCCTGGGTGAAGGTGATGGCGTTGTTCTCTAGCTCCTGGAGGGCATTGTCGGGGAGATCATCGAGGCCATCGTCGGAGAACTCGTCGAGGTCCATGCTTCAGGGGAGAGATCTGCAGCGGCATCGTCTGAGATCGGTTTCCCGTGCCGTGGTGATGGGAGGTTTGTGCTGGAGCATCGGAGTTGCAGCCTGCAGGCAGTAGACGCGTTGTGGAGTGTGCACAATGCGCGTTGGGGCTTTATGATGTGGCGGTGCGGCGACAAGGTAGGGAGTGTGGCTGAGGTGCACATAAAACTCTGTGCCTACAGATTTTGCAATGGCAGGTATGGCCGCCTTCTTTAGTGCAGCTTCACCACTGACGTGGGCATCCAATGTCTGATCAGAGGCACAGCCATTCACCTGATCAGCAATTGCAACCTGCTTTGTGACATTTATTGGTTGGAAGCTAGAGGGGTTGTCTACGCCTTAGCATGCAATACCACCCTGGAGGCGGGGGATAATCCAGTGCCAACAACGTGGAATTGCGGTAGAAAACTCCCAGGGTGGATACGTCTGTCTATCAGAGGGTATATCCCAGACATGGGAGCCCAAGAGCCCAGTAGCTTAGGTTGATATCGTGGCATCTGTATCAAGTCTGAGTTCCTCACGGACGGTGACCTGAGCACCACCACACATGGTGTATCCGTAGGCACTCGTAGCTTCGATGACACTAGACCTAAGTCAACCCCTCACTTTGTGAACACCGAAATAGGACTCTAATCTGAATCACCGCTTCCATTCGTGCTTGGGCAGGCGCAAGACCTTGCTGGAGTGGCCGCTAAGGCTCGAGGTTGCAGCCCTGACGTAACGGCCGTCAGCCACAACCGTCGTGGCAGCCAGACTCAAGAGTCTCAGTCAGTGCCAGCCAAGTGCCAGAGGCCCTGAGCGGAGCCTCTATTAGCGGAGCCCCAGCGGAGCACCACCCTCCACCTCAGCTCCCTGGAAAAACCATCCACCAGCTCCATCGCGTTCACTACCATTTCCACTCCCGCATCTGCATTGCCCTCCCGTCAACTCGGCACCAGACTCATCCTACGACCCCCAGCCCCTCCGATCGAGTTGGTGCTCGATTCTCTCTTTCCGTGGGCTGCCTCCGAACCTCTAATACACGGCCGACCGACTTGTCTTTGGCCCTGCCCATCGCCAAGAGAACGCGACCCCCAGCTCCGGACATCCCGCCCAGCTGACGCGAAACGAACACTGCGCAGACGAAAACCAGACGACGCACCCCGCCACATAACCAGCTTTCAGAATGGCTGGCTCCAAGTCCAAGCGGCGTTCGCGAAATGCCAATGGCTCCGACGGGCGCAGGTCCAGCTTCAGCGATGTGAGCGAAGAGGGATTCTCCACCCAGAAGACCCCGGCCCAGCTGGCCCCAGTTCAGGAGGTTTGTAGATGAAGCCCAGACATCGCGACTGCGAGCTCCGACTGATCTGGCTCCAGAAAACCACCAACGAAGACCAAAAGGCCGCCGAGTACGCCAAGAAGAAGGCCAACTTCTGGACGCGTACGCTCTGGACCTTCATCATGATTGCTGGCTTCTTCGCCGCCCTCTTCATGGGACACATCTACATCATCCTCATCATCACCGCCGTCCAGATCATCTCCTTCAAAGAGGTCATTGCTATTGCCAACGTTCCTAGCCGCGCCCGCGACCTCCGCTCCACCAAGCGCCTCAACTGGTACTGGCTCGGCACCACCATGTACTTTCTCTACGGCGAGAGCGTCATCTACTACTTCAAGCATATTGTCCTGGTGGATAAGGTCCTTCTACCGCTGGCCACCCACCACCGCTTTATCAGCTTTGTCCTCTACGTCTTTGGTACGTCGGATATCCCATGCAGCCGCCGAACCTCTCACTAACCCCGCACCTTTTGCTAGGCTTCGTCTACTTTGTCGCTTCTCTCAAGACCGACCACATCAAGTTCCAGTTCACCAACTTTGCCTGGACGCACATGGCCCTCTACCTCATTGTCTTCCAGGCCCACTTTGTCATGAACAACGTCTTCGAGGGCATGATCTGGTTCTTCCTGCCGGCGGCCCTTGTCATCACCAACGATATCTTTGCCTATGTCTGCGGGATTGCCTTTGGCCGCACCCAGCTCATCAAGCTGTCGCCCAAGAAGACGGTCGAGGGTTTCGTTGGAGCCTGGATCATGACTCTTCTCTGGGCCATGCTGCTCGTCAACCTCATGACCCGCTCCAAGTACTTCATCTGCCCGGTCAACGTATGTCTTCCCACTTTATGCTAGTGCCGGTGCTCGGTTTACTGACAAGTTACAGGACCTCGGCGCCAACATCTTCACTGGTCTCGACTGCGAGGTCAACCCCGCCTTCGTTCCCCAGACGTACGAACTTCCGCAGTACTACTTCCTCCCCAACAACACGAATCTATCCGTCACCTTCACCCCGATGCAGCTCCATGCCCTTGTGCTGGCGACTTTTGCGTCCCTCATCGCTCCCTTTGGTGGTTTCTTCGCCTCGGGTCTCAAGCGCAGCTTCAAGATCAAGGACTTTGGCGACTCCATCCCCGGCCATGGCGGCATGACGGACCGCATGGACTGCCAGTTCATCATGGGCTTCTTCGCGTACGTGTACTACCAGGCGTTTATTGCCATGCATGAGGTCAAGCTGGGATCCGTGCTCGATTCTGCCATCAACGGCCTGTCGCCCGAGGACCAGCTGGAGCTCGTTAAGGCCATGGGACGCTACCTGGCGAACCAGGGCATCGCATCTGAGAAGGTATGTTGCCCTAGAATATTCAAAATTTTAACGGACAAGCTGACCCGTGGCAGCTGGTTGAGTGCGTCGACCAGAACATCCTCTCATAATAATAGAATGAGGAGCGCAGTCACGTTTCACGGCCTCCTTTTCATGTAGCAACTCAACTTTGTTTTACTTTATCCTACAACTTCCCTCCCGCATCGTAATGATACGATTCACCATTGTCACCTGTTTCACGTTTATAGTTATCAGGTCAAGGCAGCGAAAAGGAGCGATGCGACCAAAAAGGTCCATCGGCATGGAGCGGCGGAATCGGCGTGCTCACGAACATACACACACATCAACTATTACGGCATATAGGTCAGCCGTACTAAGATTTAATCCAGACATTTAATGTCCAGTCCTGCATCCGGCCGTCTCTATCATGAATCGTGCCAATGAGTCTAACGCATCATATATCACAAGTGCCGCCAATAATAACTCCCAAGCTGGTGCCCAGCGTCTAGTATTACCTCTATACCAACAGCCGCCGCGTCCAACCACCCTCGGCCTCGAACACCCTGCCCACCTCCTCCGTCACTTTGAGCAGATACCTGTCACGGAACCTCGGCGCCAGCAGCGACACCCCAATCGGCATGCCGTCCTCCCCCTGGAACCCAGGGATATTCACCACCGGGACATGCAGCGCCTATACTCAAGTCAGCATTAGCACCCAACCGTCCGCCTCCAGGACCCTCAACATACCGTCCACACGCTACAAAACGCCGCCTCCCCCGTCCACCCCAACCCCACGGGCGCCTCGTCCACAACACTCGGCGCCAGAACGGCATCGTACCCAGCCGCCAGCTCGTCGAACTTGGGCCGCAGCGCCGCAATCCCGTCCTGCGCCACCAGCTGCTCCCGCCGCGAAAACTCGGGCATGTCCACGTACACGGCCAGGCTCTCGTGCAGCTGCTCCCGCGCCACGCGGTGCTCGGCCAGGAACGTCGCGCGCCCGTCGCCGTGCAGCAGCGCGCGGTGCCACTCGGGTACGGCGTCGAACGCGGGCGGCAGGTCCAGCTCGTCGACGGTCGCGCCGTGGCGCCGCAGGATGGACGCCGCGCGGGCCACGGCGGCGCGGGTTCCGGGTCCAGCGGACGGCCACACGGAGGTGCGGCAGAGGGCGAAGCGAGCGCCGCGGAGGCCGCGGAAGGTCGGGCTGGGGTCGTCGTCGCGCACGCCCAGGACGTCGGCCAGCAGGGCGAGGTCCGGGGCGCTGCGGGCGTACCACCCCAGGGTGTCGAGGAGCAGCGAGTACATCTTCTGGCCCTCGCGCGAGACGGCGCCCCAGGTGGGCTTGAAGCCGTAGATGCCGTTGAAGGAGGCCGGGCGGATGGTGGAGCCGCCGGTCTGCGTAGCCAGGGCGAGGGGGATCTGGGCGTCGCCCACGGCGGCCCCGGAGCCGGAGGAGGAGCCGCCGGGGGTGCGGTCGACGAGGGGGGAGTGAGGGTTGCGCGTTGCGGGGCCGATGGTCGTGGCGGCGAACTCGGTGGTGGCGGTTTTGCCTGGTCGCGTTAGTAATACTGCATACCTACTAGATGGCAATAGTAGGTGTGGGGGGGATTGTATACCGAAGATGAGGGCGCCGGCGTGGCGGAGGATCATGACCGAGGCGGCGTCGACCTGGGGGAAGCTGCCCTTGTAGATGGGCGAATTGTGCTGCGTGGGCATATCTAACCGGTCAGCCAATCTCTCTAGCAAACGCGTGGACATGGAGTCATTCTCCCCATCCCCCGTCTTTCGGCTGTTGGGTCAGAATCATCCCACTTCCACTTCAATGCCGGTTCTCACCCTTGGTGTACATGACATCTTTGATGGCAATGGGCACTCCGTGCAGAGGCCCTCTCTGATCGGCTGGGATCCTGTCCAGGGCGCGGGCCTGCTCGAGCACAAAGGCCGGGTCGAGGTAGACCCAGGCACCCACAGCTTTATCGCGCTGGGCAATGCGGTGTAGAAGGGACTGGGCGTAGGCCTCGACAGTGAGGGTACCGGCGCGGAGACGGGCACGGACGGCCGTGGCCGTGAGGAGGTAGAGCGGCGTGTCGGTCATGGTCACGGTCAGAGATCAGAGATCCTTCTCTTCCTCCGTGGGAACGGGTTCTGTTAGAGAATTGTTGTTATCAGAGAAAGACTCGGCCTTGCAGCCTTGTTACGGGTTAACAATACCGGTCTGGCCGCCTCTGGTGCTATCCCCGGAGCGGGGGGGAGTATATATCGTCTAGTGAGAACCCCTCAGGACCCTTTGGTACCTAGGGAACTGCAGCGTGAGTCGGAGACTCGGGGGCTTAGGAATTGACGATGGGGCTGAAGGACTTCGCGAGCTTCCCGTAGCGGACGGTCCCGATCGCTACGTTGGGTCAGGTGAGACAGGTGAGTATAAAAAGAGCAGAAAAGCGTTCCGGCCATGCAAGACACGGGGCAAGACACAGGAAAATAACGGCTGACTGAGCACGGATGGACAGACGGCATAAATCACGAGGATGCAACAAGTGCATAACCCCTCCCCAGGCATCTGTCAACTCTCATGGTTGCGTTGCATTTCCTGCATTTCCAAGCTGTGGCATGAATATTCTGGATAGACCAACTGCGGTACTGCAGTGCGGGACGCCGGATTCCGGGAAAGAGTGGGTATACTATCGCATGACTTGTAGTTTTACTGTTGTATTACTGTAACATTATTCCGTACCTACATGCAAATGTAGTAATCGCCCCGAAATTAACGTCGGGACATGGCATTTACATGATAATAGTCCCGCTGGTGGCCTCTTGGCCGTGGCCCTACCCCTCCAACGGGATCATGAAATGTCCGACTTGCTTGCTCGTGTTCGAAGGCATTGAAGACGATGCTGGCCATGCCCAGGAGCGGTGAGACGACCTCACGCATCAGTCATTTTCAGCGGAGCGTCGACAAGAAGCAATATACACACAGCCGCCAGTGCGACCATTGATCGTCGCCGAGAGCAGCCCCCGCATGCATGGCGCAACGGCTTACCCACCAGACTGGAGACCAGACGAATACTAGGCCCTATCACATACATGATACATGATACATCCAGGCATTGCGCAGTGGGGTTGTCACGAGACGCCGGGCTGGAGAGACGACAGGCGACAGAGTTGGCCTGGCCAGTGGTGGACGCGTCTGGCCCGGGAGGGATTTGTTTATTTACCCATTAGCGGCTATGTTTCCCATTGCTGGTCTCGGGTCTGGACTCTCGGCCAGTTCCGGTCCTATTATGCGCAGGTCCGTGGTCTCGGTTTTGGGGTTGGTTCAACCGTTCACACTTGGTTGGGGTCTAGGCAGTTGGGGTCCGTCCACGGGACGCGGGGGAATGGGCATGTTGACCAGTGAGGGCTGCGAGGAAGTGACTGATGTGCTGTGATAACTTGACAGGTCCCTTTTTTTCGGATCCGGGGCCGAATATCAATTACGTACTCGGCACGGGTAGCAAGCACTTCGTCCCATAAGATATTAGCCATTGGCTCAGGTTTACCACGTACAAGTACATACCGGCCAGAGTCGGCTCGGGAGGATGAAAGCCGTTATCTGGCTGAATCAACAGGAAGAGGGACAGGAAGAGGGACAGGAAGAGGGGATGGTAGATGATGGGCTTGTTTGGAATATCTCTGAATTCCTCATAGTGCCCCTGCTGGAATGGGATACGCTAAAAAGTTCAGGGTCCAGTACTAATATCTATGAGCTAGTCCGTTCAAGGGCTCTTCTGAAGAAAGGCACCCATAACAGATGCATATCTAACACAAGATATCATTAGCAGTAGATCCAGCTGAATATAGGATTGTTGCTGGGGTCTTACCCGGCAGTAGCTACACTAACTTCCTTCGTGCTCGTCAAAGTAGAAGAGGGGGCAACCAAATCGCCGTCGTGGTTGTGAAACTTGTCCTCGTCCTACTTGACAGGATCCTCGCCCCGATATCAGTTTCAGAGAGATATAATCATATCTCGAGAAACGTCCTTTGGAGAGAGAATCTTTCACTGCAGGAGAAGCTCCCTGTCAGCTTCATATCAGTGATATCATTTTCAAAGTCTGTTAGACGGTGGTTAGGAGTCCCACGGTATGTTGTCAGTTTGCCATCGATTTCAACAAGCAGGCCCTCAATTAAACGCCCAATTTAGCTGATTCTTCTCGCCCAACCTTGTTGGACCTCAGATCGAGATCATTCAACTGTTTCTAGCCGAGACAACTCAAGTTGCTGCATCCCCAGAGGGCACCGAAGCGACGGTAAATAGAAGACTGGAATCCGATACTATAAGGTCGGCGACAATCTGGCATTCGCTCCGAAGACCGCGACGACGCGAATTTCGCGGTTCTATCGCCCGTAAAACGGCCACCGGTGGTGGTTAAGTCTTGGGTTATTCGTCTTGAATTGATGGAAATTTATCAATAGCCGTCAAAGTAGAGCAACGGCAGCGCGGCAACTTACCATAAGTTTCAATCCAGGCAGTCTAACATGATACTCAACGTTCAAACGCCTCGCTTCTAGTACGCTCTCGTACATTTCAGTGTAATATCCAGACCGAGTATATCTTGGACTACGAGAGATTAGTACTACATGTACCTATTCAAAAATGAAAACAAGAACAATAGGACAAGTCACTCTTTCTATTAATGCGTGGCTACCTCATAAGCAGCTCCATTTTGTCGATTCTATGGCATGTACGGCGTACGAATATTGGCCAAGGGTTAGTGATATCGAGTCAGCCGCGACCCCAAGGTGGCAGGTTCAGGAGCCAAACTCATAATAGTGCCTTTGATTGCAATGGCCGGAACTGGAAGTGAAAGGGGACAAGGTGGCTAATTTTAGTCTGATCGAATCTATATCAAGTCAAATTTAAAATGCAGTCTTCATAATGTGACTGAATGAGGTCTGTTACGCTCTCGGAGGCTTTGCGTGTTCGCTTGTTCTATATCACTTGTCAGTCTTCCCTAGACCTAGGAGTGATAAGGACTGTCACTATTCTTCACAATTACTAACGCATGCATTTCGCGTCAAAAATAGACCAAAGAGTTGTCCTATGTCTGTGTTTGTCTCCAGCGCACATACAGTGTATGTGGAGCGAATCAGGCACTCTGACAACTCGCCATCACTGCTTGACACCTGTTGTCACTGACAGCGAGTTTGGTGTTATTTGCCCTTATAATAATAATCAAACTCCTCCCCCACAAACCAAAAACTTTCTGATTGCCAGGCAATCATTGACCTAGATTTGACCCTGTCAAAACATCCACGACACCACAACCTCACAGAGCTATTGACGATTGGCGCACAATGGCGCTTCCGCCAAGCGCCTCTCATGGCCTACAAGGTCCATCACCATATCATCTTCTAGATACCATGGTGGCTCTTGATTTTCAGAATCTGAATGACCCACGTTATCTATCTTTCATTTGCGATGCTGGACGTTTCTGGAAGGCCCATACCAACTTTGACGATGCCTGCGATCCTAGCAACCTTGGTCTCGAGACATACTATCTTGCCATGGCAGACGTGTATCTCGATACTGAGAGAAGAGGGTTCAGATTCTGGAAGCCAGCCACCAAGGGCCTCCCTCGAGCATTCAGATTAGAATACCCCCGGGACGTTGACTGGTACGTGACTACCAAACAATTCCCAACTCTCTTCAGTCTTTGGTCTAATCGTCAGCAGGCTCCGCTGGGGAATGGCACAGCTGTTCAATCACTTCTCCAAGATCAACTTCCCTACGACTGCTCAGACTGATGTACCCGAAGAGGAAGACACGCCTCTTGCCGCATCCCGCCGTTCCCAGTCCCCGGGCAGCGATTGCTACATGCCTACAAGCTCCATCGCGTCGCCCGGCATCTCGGACTCCAATTCTCAATTCTCCAGAGACGGGAGCATCGCGCCATCAACCCCAGAGGAGGCAGACTCAGATAGCCAAGCCGTAACATCCGCTGCTGTCTCGCAGACAGGAGACACGCCCATGGGAGGGCCAGCGCAAGCCGCGGAAAACACAATCCCCCCCGATACCGACATTGACATGATTAGTATCTCCCCCGATCGTCCCAGGCGGCAAAGACGTTCCATCCAGCGACCTGGTATGGTCAGCTAGGCGGAGGCCATTGCCAGCGAGACTGACGAGAGGGATATCCTAAACGCGACATTGCCCCCAACACAGCCGGGGAGTGCCAGGAAGAACAAGGTCGAGCATGCCAATCGGGCCCATGATGGGTTCAGGCAGCTGACACTGCAATTCTCCAAAAGGGCATGCCCCGGAGACACGACTGAGAGGGAGCAGGAAGAGTCCGAGCTGTACGATCCGGATCTCGTACTGGAGAATGTTATGAAGAGTCTTCAGGGCGATCTGCTCTAGCTTCTCAAAGCTACAACTGTCTTTGATAATGATTTGTAACATGTCGTCAAGAATATCAAGTGGATTGAGATGCAACTGAGGGCTCCAAGAAGGGGTATACATGTATGATTGAGACCAATAGTCGTCTAGTCACAAAACTTAGAAACAATAACAGTGCAGGACTTGCAGCTCGTTTCTCTCACCATTATTATCAGTATTAATAACACTTTTTCAATAACCCGCCCATCATTATTACAGACCCCCTCGGTCCTAGGGCTTGAGAATATCAGCGGCCTTGAGGATCGCCTTGGCCGTCTTGGACACCCACTCCTCGGCCAAGTCCAGCCTGTCATACTGCACACCCTCGGTGATTCCGGGGAACGTCACACCAGCGTATCCTATTCCCACAAGTCAGTACATATCCCCGGTCCGCCCAACTCCATGCCAACTCACCAGTATCTAGCCCAGGGGCGACAATGGCATTCTTGTAGAACTCGCGGTCCGGCAGTCCGCCCTGGGAGACAAACCCGCGCTGGAAATCACGGTACTTGTGGTTCACGACGCGGATGAGCCTCTTGTCATCCAGCGCAACCGCATGCTCCTCCGTGGCCTTGAGTTCCTCGGCCCGCTTGGCAAGCACCTCGATAGCATCGGACAACTCGGCCAGATCCAGCTCAACGCCATACTCACCCACAAACTCCACCAGATCATCCCGGTACGCTCGCAGCTCGCCAGCGTAGTAGCCCACGTCAACCGGTAGCACCTCATCGTCGGCCAGATGCAGCGCCAGCAGGGCCAGGTACTGCCCCACGGCAGCGTGCTGCAGAAACCCCGGGTCGCCAAAGTTGGCCATCCAGTTGTACGAGTCGTAGTTGCTGTGGTAGTGCCAGACGGGGTCACGGGGCCCATCTTCGGACCCGATGTCCAGCGCACCGATGCCGCGGTGCACAAAGGCCGTGTAGTCGCTGCCGCTGCCCAGGATGTCGACCTCGCCGCCGGCATCGGGCTGCCAGGGGTTGTGCTGCCACACGTCGTACAGCGACTCGTTGAAGGAGCCGCCGTTGGGGGCGATGACCTTCTGCAGCACCGACGTGCCCAGCGTGGCCAGCTCGGGCGTCCCGGAGAGCACGGGTTGCGGGCCGGACACGCCCACATCGATGTTGAGGTACGCCACGGCCGTCTCGGTCAGCCAGTCGGCGTACTCCTCGACGAACTCGGTCGACCCGATCATGCCGTACTCTTCGGCGTCCCACGACGCGAGGACACTGGGAGTTGTTAGTACATATAAATGATTGGAAGTTAAGATCAGGGGGGACTGATGAGCATACATGTTGCGCCGGGGCTTCCACCCTGCGTCCAGCAGCTTGCCAAACGCCTTGGTCAGCTCCACCAGGATGGCCGAGCCCGAGCTGGGATCGCCGTTGCCGCCAATCATCCACGTGTCGCGGTGGTTGCCAATGACAACCGTCTCGTCCGCGTTAGTACCGTTGATAGAGCCGATGACGTTCCACACGGGGGTAATCTTCTCCTCCATCTGGTTGTCCAGGTTGAGCACCACGCCCGGGGCCGGACCTGTCGAGTAGTCGGCATCGAGGCCGCCCACCCAGATGGTGCGGTTGACCTCGGCAGCGCTGGCTCCGTGGCCGTTGAGGGCCTGGAGAAGCGGTAGGACGGCAGCGTACGACACGGGAACAGAGGGGATGGAGGGCGTCACGTCGTCAATGGCCGCACGGGGGACACCCTCGTGCGATGGGTAGCCAGGAGTGGTAGGGTCTCCAGGGCGCGTCGACAGGAAGAGGCATGAGCCCTTCTGGACCGAGTCGGGATGTCGCGCAGGGCCATCTTTCACAGTCAGACTCACACTGATACATATACCAAGATGAACACTTACCAGGGTACGGCTCATAGCCGTTGGCGACGGTGTAGTCGCCGTCGTCACCAGGATCCGTAAAGATGACGGTCCCAATAGCGCCATAATCCTGCGAGTTCTTGACCTTGAGCCCGCGGAACGGTCCACCATACCGGATCAGCGCAATTCTGCCCTCCATCTCGATGCCGAGCTCCTTGAGGCGTTCAAAGTCATCCTTGGAGCCTCGTCTAGAGAGGGGTCAGCGAACAACTTTCACAGCTGAAAACGTTGCAAAAAAATCAATGGCAGGGCGTACCCGACATAGAAGTACTCGGCTGACACGTTTCCGCTGGCAGAGTACCCGTGGAACGTCGGCTGGTTATCCTCACGGGCCGTCACATCATCGCCCTCAACGGCGGGCTCAACCAGGTTGACCTCGTCGGTGCGCCCGTCAGCGTATGTGACGGACAGTGACTGGCTGATGGGGTAGGTCAGGTAGACGTGGTACTCCTCGAGGTGGCTCGGGATGCCATGCTCAGACCAGCGATCCGCAGTCCACTGGGCAGCCTCGCGGCCCAAGCCAGATAGCTTGGTCTGGTGCCCGTAATAGTCGGACCACTCATCAATGGTGACGTTGTCAAACGAGTTGACCAGGACCGTCTCACGCTCTGTCAGGACGGGCGGGAAGTCCTCGTTGCGCTTGGTGAAGGTCCGGCGGTGCGTGTGGCGTTTGGTCGTGAGAAAGTCGCGCGAACAGGCCGAGACGCCCGTGGAGAGCGCGAGTACGTAGATGAGTAGCATCATTGATCTCAGAATATCTGATATGGATCTGTCCTTGAGGCTTCCACAATGCCCAGGTGTCGGTGAGTGGCAGACGGACAGGTGCGTGTGTAAGTGGCCAGGCAGCAGCACGCTACACGACGTCTCCCAGCTATCTATTGAGCCGTGACAGACAAGCAACAGCCCTTGATATGGGAGAGACTGAAGCTCGCTTTATAACCCAGTTCCCCCAACCAACTTGGACGCCATGACGTGACGACATGCCCATTGCTGATCTGGTGAAGCAACCCGCACTATCAAATCCGAACCCCGCATCACCTCATGCTGACCACGATGCCGTACTCCCCGAGACGGCCAATGGAATGAGTCTCACTCGTGTCGATCTGGGAAGCTGAGCTCAACCGACTCCTACAACCGTTGGGGCCGAATGTGGAGAGCTGGGGAGATGGCCTCAACTGAGACAAGCGCCTTTTCGACAAAGGTTATCCGACACCCAGGCCAGCTTCTTAGCGGTTTCCAAGAGTCTCGGAAGCTGCAATACTAAGTGAGGACAGACAAGCCGTTGCATTAATGCGTCATAACCATGTTACGATACGCAATCGCAGTTGACCCTTGCCGTACCATGTGCGTGAACCAGCTTATACCTAAACAAGAAGCTGTCGAGGACTTTTGACAGCTTAGGCCCGATAAGGAACCAACGGCTCCAACATTCCGTGCTCACTTGAGCTGCGCGGGACGCAAAGCACCTATTTGTAAAAAAAAGTATACGAAGGAGCCAACTTTATTGATAGTCGATAAGCTACCGTCCGGCCATTCATGGAGGTCACCTGTCTGGCCGTCAACGGGTGGACAGTGCCCATGAGCTCACATTGGTAAACGAACAAAGTCCAATACATGTATTAATGAAAAGGGGGCATGTGAATGTTCCAACTATTTCCCAACCGTAATACTTTCCATCCCATTCTATAATCTCCATCCCATATCCGGGGGTATAAGTGCCTTTAGCTATCCTCCCTAGCTACACAACTCCTTACAAAGGACAAAAAAAAGGATTAACACTCAAGTATTATAGCTAAGCCGCCACATGGGCCGTCATCTTCTCACCAGCCATCGCCGCCTCGGCCGCAAACCTGCACCTGCTCCTGATGGCAGGCCCGTACTTGTACAGGACAAACGGCATGGGCAGGCACGCGAGGGCCAGGAACGCGGGCACGGAGCTGGCCCACTGCGTCCCAAGGTTTTCGTACATCTGCCTGGTGAAGAGCGGGAAGGCCGCGCCGAAGAGCGACCGTAGGACCGTATTGGCCGCCAGCACCGACGCCGCGTACACCGTGTACGCGTCGATGAGGTAGTTGAAGATGGAGTGGAAGATGAGCGTCAGGCCAAGCCCGAAGAGCACGCCCGACGCGATGGGGGCCATCCAGTGCACGGATGTGTATGTCGTCCTGTTTGGCCATGGATTAGCCAGGTGTCATATTGGGGGGGGGGGGGATATATATATGTAGGGAGATGTGAACTTACCATGCAAACCAGAACATGCCCACGGGGACGGCAATACCACCGAGCATACTTCCGGGCAGGCGCAGTTCCGGAGGAGCCACGCCGTTCTTGGATGTTTCCCTAGCTTTGGCATCGTACCAGACATTGATACCCGCGACCACAGGCAGGGCGCCCACCATGCCCACAGTGACTCCCAGAAAGGCCAGTCCTCCCTCTCCAGGCCCCCAACCGCGCTCCAGCTGGAACACGACGGGGAACGCAGCAAAGAGCATGTACAGTGTGCCGTACACAATAGCCGTGTATATCGACAGGATGAGCACGATGGGCTCGACCAGCAGGAGCTGCCACGGCCGGAGCAGGGCCTTCTTGAGGATAGCCGACGCGGACTCGGCCTTGCCCTGCTGCTCAAACTCTGACACGTAGACTTTGCCCGTCTTGTTGGAAAGGGCCTGCGCTCGCTTCTTGAGCAGCAGCGGCGCGTACGTCTCGGGCACGAGGCACATGCCGAGGATCCAGCAGGCTCCGGCGAGGATGCCCATCAGACCCATGACCTTTTGCCCTTGCAAGTCAGAAACGATGATTCAAAGAAGGTGGGGGACACGCGGGTTACGGGGAGGACATACCCATCGCCAACCCTTATGCTGGCCCAGAAACCCGCCAATAAACGGTCCCAACGTCGGTCCCATCGCCGGCGCCAGGGAAAACACGCCCATGGCGATACTCCGCTCGTCGGCATGGAACACATCCGAGATGACACCACCCGCGTTCGTCAGCGGCGAGGAGCCAAAGGTCCCCGCGAAGAAGCGCAGCACCAGCAGCGTGGCGATGCCGTCGTCGGCCGTGCACGCCGCGCTGAAGAGCACGTAGAGCCCGTAGCTGACGGCGAAGACGATCTGCCGGCCGTAGATCTCGGACAGCGGCGCCCAGATGAGGGGTCCGAGGGCGAAGCCGAGGACGTAGAGGGAGATGCCTGCCGTGATGAGGGTGTCGCTGGCGCGGAACTGGATCATGAGTTCGCGCATGGTGCCTACACATCCTTCAGGTCAGACCGGCGGGACCAACATCTAATAGGTATAAACACAACACGAACCAGAGTAGGCACTAGAGCTGAAGGCGACGGCAAAGCACGTCACGGCAGAGATCATAGTGATTCTCCACCGCGCGGCTTTAGACCAGTTGAAGGGGTTACCCGTGTCGTCGGGGATCCAGGTGACAACGTGGGGGTCCTCGGGCGTGCCCTTGCCCTTGTATGTGTGGTTGAGGACAGCATCGTCGATCCGGGTGTGGTCGAAGAGCAGGCTGACGAGAGAACGTGTCTGCGGGCGGTTGTCGAGGGTCTCGTCGTCCTGCCCTGAGCGTGAAGTCGAAGCACCATGTGTCGAGGCCATGGTGAACACCTTGTGTGGGGAGGTGCGTTGAGCCAGGATCCAGGTGAAACCGAGTGTGTTGGTCTAAATAGGAAGAAAGACAGTTGCCATATAACGTCTGATCAGCAGGTCATGCTCTATTATATGATCTACGGATACGAGTGCCAAACATCGACCCATATATTCGGCCTAGCCGGACGCGTACGAGCACTCGGCCCAGCGACCCGAGATATGAGGTGAGATTTTTCCCGAAGCCCGCCATAATTTTGATTTCCCAGTCTTATCTCTCGTCGACCCATGATCCTTCATCCTTACGAGGCTGAAAAATTCCCCTTTGGAGCGCGTGTGCAGTGCTGATTGGGCTGCGAGCTGGGCAGTCGACTCATAGTGGGACCCCGACTCGGCATTCGCGTCGCAGCTGGTAGTACCATGTACCTTTTTCTCGGCGCCAGTTGGCCGATGAAAAATCATGCACCTAGCAGGGAATGCTACGAGGCCACGTCGATGCTCCCGTGGACCCTGGATGGCATGCAGATTGACAAATTGACGTTGGACCGCTAGTATTTTGACATGTGATCCCGGCGCCGGGCGGGTCTCCCGGGGTTAGCTTGTAAGCCGCTCCGGTTGCTGTCCGGGTCAATTCTGGCCCGCATAGTAGATAGCAGCACGTAGCAGTCGTATCTGGTTAAAATGTGATAGAACTCCTCTAGTTGTTTTTCTTGCTTGTATACTAATTATCGATTACATTTTTGATATCCTATCCAAGACAAACCCCGACTTGGCTCGAGACGATGCGACGTCGAGGTGGACTGTCCAAGTGTTGACGGCTTTCGGGGTTGGGATGTGACAGCAACACCGTTCCCAATCCGGCCAGCCTTTGAAAGCACGTGGAAGTCAAACGTCAGATGATGCGTTAGTGCCTGATTGATTAATACTCCGTACCAAGATAAGGAGGCAGATTCATGCTGGGCTGCCGGACGGCCCGTTTCAACAAGGGCTTAGTCCAAGGGGGGGCAAGGGCTCAGGCCAAGGCCGTGGGCCCATTTTTGCTATTTTCGATCCGAGCACCAGGTTCTCAATTAGCTCAAATGGTTTTTGCCGAGGCACGAAATCTGCAACCGGTATCTGTACCATAGGTACGGAGTACGAAGTACTTTGTACAGCAGAAATGACAGCATAATGCTCGGCATGGCAAGTTGAGGCTCAAACATTTGACATGCGGCTCAATACTGCGCTCCACCGCTGGAACCTTCACCGTACGTACATGCCCAAACATGTGGTCGGCCCTCAAGCTCAACGGGCTGCCGCCGCCCCCCCGGGAGCACGGCAGGGTCCATTCTCGGCCGTCATTCCAATGTTAAACGTGCAGTCTTCCCAGAGCCGGCGCGAATCTGGTCAGATGTCCCAGCAATACAGGCTCTGTCTTGTGTAGCGATGCCTCTATGACACCCTCCCTCAACTGGGGGCAGCCAAGGGTATCAGCTGCCCACGCGTATTCACCATCTGCACTAGGGCCCAGCGAGCCATGGCTGCTGCTACCCTCCTACACGAGCACCATTACAACTTGGGTCCACAATATCGTGTGACGGCTTTCCTCTGAAGCTGTAATAGACTTGATTTTTATTACTTTATGGACGAGTCTCCAATGTAACTTTAACGCTCCTATCCAAGATGAAACCCCCGCTTACTCCCGTCTCCCAGCCAGCTCCCCAGGCACGCCGCCTCTTAGTCCGTGAGGTTGTAGATCTTCTGGACCTTGGCCAGCATGGCCTCAAAGTCAATCTCGAGGTCCTTGAGCAGGCCGTCGTGGAAGTTGAACACCCAGCCGTGCACGATGGGGAACTGGTTCTTGGCAAACGACTGCTGCACGGCCGCCGTCTTGATGATGTTGCGGCACTGCTCCACGACGTTCAGCTCCACCAGGCGGTTGTACCGCGCCTCCTCGCCCTCGATGGCGTCCAGCTCGTCCTCGTGCAGGCGGTACACGTCGCGGATGTTGCGCAGCCACGGGTTCAGCAGCCCCAGGTCCTTGGGCGTCATGGCGGCCTTGACGCCGCCGCAGCCGTAGTGCCCGCACACGACGATGTGCTTGACGCCCAGGTGGCGCACCGCGTAGTTGATGACGCTCATGACGTTGAGGTCCGTGTTGACCACCAGGTTGGCAATGTTGCGGTGGATGAAGGCCTCGCCCGGCTCGAGCCCGGAGATCTGCTCGGCGGGGATGCGCGAGTCGCTGCACCCGATCCACAGGTACTCGGGGGTCTGGCCGGCCGACAGGCGCGCAAAGAACTCCGGGTCGTTGGCGGCCTTCTGCGCGGCCCAGTTGCGGTTGTTCTCGAAGATGCGGTCGTGCGACTGCTGCAGGTACTTGGAGACGTCCTTGGCGGCCATGGTGTGCCAGGTGCTGCCGGAGCTTGCGGATCGGGGGGTCGGTTGCGGGGTGGGGGAGGAGGCTGCTGACGGCGGCTGCGGTCGAGGGGGGCAGCAGATGGTGCGCGGCACGGGAGGTCGGAAGCTGGAGGGCTGGGCTGGTCGTCTTGGGGCGAGCCGCAGAGATGAGCGGATGGAGGAGGCTGGTGATATACGGAAGGGAAGCATTGGGAAGAACGGAAGGGGCCGGAGGGGGAGGGGGAAAGAAGATCAAGAGGATCCAACGGATCGGTGTATGGAGGGGTCGGCTGCAGGAGAGGGACAGGAAACAGCGCACGTCACGGTGGGGGTCGTTGGTTTAAGGGTGGCTTGGATTGGCTTGGGGCGGATGGCGTTGCTGCGCGTGACAGAAATGGCATCCGAATTGGTGGTGATGCAACTTTGTTGGGCCAAAAAAAAATCTCAATGGGGACCTGCGGAGCCGGCAAAACCCGGCAGTTGTGTGCCGAACAAGATACCCTGGAGGCGATCGCAGCCCCGCCAGCGCAATTGGATTATGACCTCATCGTCTTGACAAGATGAAGGACAGAGAATATTGTTACGACTGCAGATAGTATAACTCGTCTCTCATGGCAGGAGGATTGTGATGCCTATGCGACAGCTGTCGGTCAGATCCGTCCCCGTGGGGGAACCCTGTCATCATCATCTGACTCAGAGCTCAATCAGCTCATCAAGCGCGGGAATCGGAATCTCGGAATCAATTGTTGGGCTTCCTGCGTCACTAAAGCCATGCAGGCTGTCTGGCTCTCATGTTGAATGGAAGCTAAAAGGTGCCACAGATGCGTTTTATTCCCCGCAACTCGTCAACCGCGTTGACCCCACAGCCTGCACCATTGTGCATCACCGAACCACCGAACTCTTCCGAATGCTATCGGGATGTTTCACTAGCATACCTAGAACTGAGCTGAAGCTTCAGTTGAATTGAAATGGCAAATTAGAACCATTACAAGCAATATCCTTGCGGATACTACAAAGTGGCCAGTTGGATGCAGGGGACAATGGCGGGGGTCGTATAGGGTAGGTAGATGGAAATTTCTGCCAGGGAAGCAAAACACCCAGCTTCTTCACCCCACACCCACTTCACCATCAATGACTTTGTCCTCCCCGAGCAGCGGCCGATTCCTCATTTGCATCCCTAGCTCGTGTAGGCATCTCGCTTCAGGATGCCGGGCTCGGTTGCAAGTGACTACTCGGGCTCCGTAGCCTCCGATGTGCCCATAAACCGAAAACACAACACTAGCCCCGGTCTCGCTAGGGAGCTCGAAGCCGCGTCGCATAACGATTCACTTGCCCAGCCAGACGCCGTACGTAGCCACGCTGAGGCCGGCGACGAGACGGATCACGACCATGTCAACAGCATCGCAGCAGCCGGCCATGCCCATTTCCGCCGCCTGGGCTGGAGGCGTCTCGCCATCGTCACCATCGTCGAGGCCGTCGCCCTCGGTGCCCTCAGTCTGCCCGGCGCGTACCACACCTTGGGCATGGTGGCTGGCGTTGTCCTGACCATTTCCCTAGGGTGCGTGGCCATCTTCACCAGCTACATCATCGGCCAGGTGAAGCTGGCGCATCCGGACGTGTCCAACTACGCCGACGCTGGGAGGCTCCTGTTTGGCCGTGTGGGTTATGAGGTGTTCGGTATCGCGCTGGTGTGCGAACTCATCCTCGTCGTGGGATCGCATGCCCTCACTGGCAGCATCGCCCTCATAGACATTGCCGGGGACCATATATGTTCGATTGTCTTCTCTGCCATCTCGGCCGTCATTCTCCTCCTTCTCGCCATCCCGCCATCCTTCACCGAGGTAGCCCTGCTCGGCTACATCGACTTTGTGTCCATCATCGCAGCCATTGGCATCACCGTCATCGCGACTGGCATCCAGGCTGGGAACTCGCCCGGCGGCCTGGGCAGCGTCGACTGGTCCGCCTGGCCCAAGGAGGACCTGCACTTCACCGAGGCCTTTGTTGCGGTAAGCAACATCATCTTTGCCTTTAGCTTTGCCATCGGGCAGTTCTCCTTCATGGACGAGATGCACACCCCAACCGACTACATGAAGTCCATCTGGGCCTCCGGGTTCATCCAGATGGCAATCTACACACTGACCGGCGCTCTGTGCTACGGCTTTATCGGCTCCTCGGTCCAGTCGCCGGCGCTCCTCTCCGCGGGGCCTCTGGTGTCCAGGATTGCCTTTGGCGTGGCGCTGCCCGTCATTTTCATCTCGGGCTCCATCAACAGCACCATTGCCCTGCGCTATGTGCACGGGAGGCTCTTTGCAAAGTCGCTGCTCCGGTACATCAACACCCCCAAGGGATGGGCCACCTGGATCGGGCTCGTCACCATCTTCACCGCCATTGCCTGGGTGATTGCCGAGTCGATCCCCATATTCTCCGATCTCCTCTCTCTGGCGTCGGCTCTCTTCGTATCGGGGTTCTCCTTCTGGGTCCCGGCGGTCATGTGGCTCGTCCTCCTGCGCAGCGGCAAGTGGTCTTCGCGGGCCAACGTCGTCATGGGCCTGGGGTGTGCGCTGGCATTTGTCATTGGCGTGTCCACTCTCGTCATCGGCAGCTATGCGACGATTCGAGATATTGTGAGTGAATCCTGCTTGTTTTTGCAACATGTGGGTTCTGGTTCTGACTGTCTCGGGTTCAGATCACCGTTACTTCGAGCGGCTCGGCACATAAGCCTTTTGCCTGTAGACCTTCGCAGCAGCAGCAAGACACTACCAGAAGCAACATGGAATATCCGTACAATGAGTTGTTCAGTAGACCCTCGGACAACCAGCAGGTCGTTTTTCTGGTAGAAGAATAAGATTAGCAAATTCTCCGGACACATCATTCTCCCGAATCCCATAATGCTCCGCGGCCGGCAAGGGCCGAGCGTTCGAATGGCAGCAGCCTGCTAGGGGGCGGAACTTTTTCAACGACGCCAAGAGCCTCAGACAGTTGAGAAGCATGTCTTGGCCAGTTACCCACGCGAGGCGACGAGGGCCAGCCGGAGTCGGAAGGGAAGGTCGAGACCGCCCAGCAAGTCGCAGCACAGCTTGTGGAGGCTTGTGCAGCACCCACGATGCCACCGTGGGCTTGGCAGACCCACCACGGCGGCGGGGCAAAGCACAGCCTGGTGGGACACGTGACTGGTTGGCCAACCAGGTCGCTTCCTATTGGGTGCTTGGCAGATAAGCTTACCCAGCCCCCACCTAACCTTAATGTCTTCCACAGTGCGGCAAAAGCGAGTGGGACGGAAACTCGTGGAAAGGATAAACATTACAGGTCAAACACGACGCCGAGTTGGTGCATTGTGCTACAAGGGAGTATGTCATAGTGACTGGGGTTGGGGCAGTAGTACGGGCATGGAGCAGAGTATCAATCACATCACGTATCCAGTCAGAGCCTGCCGTTGTTAAAAACAGTTACAAATCGTTGGATCGATTGGTAACAAAGGATACGCGGACGGGATAGCTGGGCAATGGGTGTTTTTTTCCCGCGTAATCCTGCTCAGCTCTGACAGCCACAAAATAGATGTAACCAATTCGACGTGACGGACCAGATGCCAAGTGAAAGGTGCTTGACGCCAATGCCCGCACCATCGGGGCCAGTCCTCTTAACCCGCTCCGACGATAATAACAATACGAGTATTCCCGGCAGATGGATTCCTCCTGTCGAGAATGTCTGAGCCGGACTGGCATTGGCGGGCCTGGGAGAGCATGTTCCCTGTCTGCTTGAACCCAAGACGATAGCATCATCGCCTCCACCACCAACCGGGTGCGTGCGCGCATCCACGACCACCGTTTCTCCCCGTGTGGCGACGGATCCAATGCTCGGTGCCTTGGAAGCCGTGCCTCGGGCGTTGCAGTGATATGCTTGGCATCTTCGTATATTACATGCTATGTGGGATCAGACCAAACCGCCCCGAGACCTGCCAAGCCTCCCTCTCGCATATGATGCCCTGTTATCAGTGGACGGGTCGGCGCCTGCCCGTCGGGTGGTAGTCTGGTAGCACTATACGAGAACGAGGACCAGTACGACGCCTTTCCCCACCCTTGAAACCCACAGTGCGACTGGGCCGAGTGCATATTACAGGGCCCCCCTCTCTCACTCTCTCGGCGCCCATGTGCATCGCCGCTCGCTTGACGGCGCATCCATCCCGACGATGCCGGGACGACCAAGGTCAGGCACCGACACGGGAAAAGAGCAGCGGGCAGATATTATCCGCAGATGGCATGAGCACGCGCGGCCACACACGGCGGCGGCGGATTTTTTTTTTTTGTTAGGCTTCTTGGCGGGCGGTGCCATGTGGACTCGCGCTCTCCACCGGGATCACGCCACGGGGAGCGAAACGACACCACGGGCAGTATCAATTCGTTCCAAACAGGCCATTTCCCATGAACTAGTATGCGTCAACTCTATCATGTTCATCGGTGTCTCGGGGCTCCGCCATAGTACCGAGAGGCTCCCCTTTTGACGGAACCGGTCGGGGGGTGGGTGGGAACGCAACAACAGCGCGGCGTTTGGACGGGTTGGCTGCACGTGCAGATGTGCATGCAGGCGAAGACGCACCCAGCTGCAAATATCATTGATCGTTGATCCATGGGATCAAAAGCCACGTCCAACTGCACAGTGTTCCCGCGCCGATGGAATCTGCACAACACCCGGCTTCTGGAACTTCTTGTTTCCTTTTCTAGAGCCGTCATGTGGTGCTTCTCTTTTTTTTTTGGTGCTCTCCCTCGCTCGATGCTGGCTCGGGTCGCCAGGGGGGCGCAGCACAGGCACATTATGCGCCGAGACGGGACGTGTAATGGCAGTCATGCTCTCGGGGTGCCCGGTGTTGTGAGTGCGGTGACAGGAACTGACAAGCCCTTGACAAGCCTACATGCTAGTACAGTGCTTGGCCGCTCCGCCGCTCCGGAGACGGACCCAGCCTCAGCCATTGGGCGGGGACTCTAAGGAGGGGCTTGGGATGATGGGAACTGATCATTGGCCCGGCTTGGGAAGCCAGCTTGGGCCCAGAATGGGGAAAAGCATGGGGACGACAGACGATCTGTGGTGGTGGGGTGCTCTGGGTTTGTGGCAGACGGTGAGAGCTGATAGGCCACATCCATCTCCGAGGCTGCTTAAAGTTTCGTCTGCGGCTCCGCTACCAAGGTGATGAGGGTGACAAGGGAAGACGAGGGAAGACAAGGGACGCTTTTGTTGGCTTTAGCTGGAGAGGGACGGTTTGGCTGCTTGTCCCGGGGACAGACGTCGACGCCTGGTTCTGCGCCCAGTCACAAGTACTTATACCTCCCTCCCTCCCTCCCTCCCTCCCCCCCAACGTCCCCCGAATCTTTATCTTCCACAGGACAGATTGTCTTCCTCCCAACCTCGTGACCATCTCATCCAATCCTTTGGGTAATCCATCCTGCAGAGTGACGAGTCCCTCGTTTGACCTCCGAGTACTACTACCATCCCATCCCCATCACTTGGGCCATCCACGTCTATGAATCCACTCCCGGTCCTCATCGTTGGCCGTCTCTTTACCCCCGAGGAGCGTACCCACGACTGCTGCACCATCAGCGACAATGGCTGAATTCCCCAAACACCCCTTCCTCCTCTCGGTCGACGAGACGGCGCAAGCCCTGGGCACCGACATCGACAAGGGCCTCACCAGCGCCCAGGTGGCCGATCTCCAGACCAAGTACCCCCTCAACGAACTCGATGTCGGCGGCACAGTCCCCGGCTACAAGATCTTTGCCAAGCAGCTGCTCAATGCCATGATTCTGGTACGTGAACTCTCTCTCTCCTTCTCTCTCCCTTTAGAAGTTCCCTCCCGGGACCGGATGTGAGACACGGAGATACCAACGGGGCGAGCTCCCCCCTCCCCAAGGGCACGCCCCCACGGTGTCACACTGTCTCGGATCTGGATCATCATGACAACTGACATGGCATGACACTGACAATCGATCGGCAGGTCCTCATCTTTGCCATGGCCCTCAGCTTCGGCATCAAGGATTACATTGAAGGCGGCGTCCTCGTCTTCGTCATTGTCCTCAATGTCGCCATTGGCTTCTGGCAGGAGTACCGCGCTGAGAAGCGCATGGACGCTCTGCGAGCCCTGTCCTCCCCTAGTGCCATGGTCCTGCGTGATGGAAAGACGCAGGTTATCCCCAAGTATGTCTCTTTGTTCATCCCCCAACACTCCCACTAACATGACCCCTAGCCCCGAAGTCGTCCCCGGAGACATCATCCTGCTTAAGATGGGCGACACGGTGCCTGCCGACATGCGCATCTTCGAGGCTATGAACCTGAACTGCGAGGAGGGCCAGCTCACGGGCGAGTCCATCCCCGTGGAGAAGATTGCTGAGAATAACATCATGGCGCCGGGCTCCGAGAAGCTGGTCACCTCGGAAGAGGAGATTGGCATCGGAGACCGCGTCAACATGGCCTACGCCACCACCGTCGTCCGGAAGGGCCGTGGTCGTGGCATCGTCACGCAGACGGGCATGGCCACCGAGGTGGGCAAGATTGCCGCCTCGACCAGCAAGAAGAAGCGCAAGGCCGGCCGGTCCATGAACTACAAGAAGTACGGCAAGAAGCAGCCCTTTATCGGCGCCTCCAAGCGCGTCTACGATGCCGTCGGCAAGTTCCTGGGCCTCACTGAGGGCACCCCCCTGCAGCGGAAGCTGTCTGCGCTGGCCTACATCCTCTTCGGCTGCGCCATCATCCTGGCCATGGTGGTCTTTGGCGTCAACAAGTTCGACCTCAAGAACCAGGTCATCATCTACGCCACGTCGCTGGGCATTGCCATCATCCCCGAGTCGCTCGTCGCGGTGCTGACCATCACCATGGTGGTCGCCGTGACCGTCATGCGCAAGGCCAACGTGGTCGTGCGTGACCTCTCGGCGCTCGAGGCCCTGGGGGGCGTCACCAACATCTGCTCGGACAAGACGGGCACGCTGACCGAGGGCGCCATGATTGTGCGCCAGACGTGGATCCCCGGAAACCACCTGTACACGGTCCACGACTCGCAGAGCCCCAACGATCCCACAAAGGGCCGCGTCACCTACTCGCAGGCCAAGGACGACCCGGAGCCCGAAAAGGACCAGCCCAAGCGCGACTACGACAAGGAGCGCAGCGCCGCCGTCCTCAAGTTCGACGTGCCGGACGAGAAGCTCAACGCCGCGACCAAGAAGCCCCGGGAGCCCGAGCCCGAGCTGGCCGTGGAGATGACCGACGCCCTGCGCGCGTTCCTCCTGTCTTCCGCCCTCTGCAACCTGGCCACGGTGCGCTTCGACGACGAGGAGGAGAAGTGGCAGACGACGGGCGAGCCCACCGAGATCGCCCTGCAGGTCTTCACCCACCGCTTCAAGTCGGGCAAGAAGACGCTCGAGGCCCAGGGCTGGCGCCAGCTCGCCGAGTACCCCTTTGACAGCAGCATCAAGCGCATGTCGGTCATCTACGACGCCCCCGAGGGCGAGAGCGGCTCCATCGTCGAGCAGGACAGCAGCATGGTCTTCACCAAGGGCGCCGTGGAGCGCGTCCTCGACCTTTGCGCCTACATCGGCACCGGCGACGCCCGTGTCCCCGTGACCGAGGAGCTCAAGGAGTCGGTGCTCAGGCAGATGAACCTGCTCGCCTCGCAGGGCCAGCGTGTCCTGGCCGTCGCGTACCGGCCCTGGGACGGGCGCTTCACCCTCAAGCCCAACCGCTCCGCCGACGAGGAGGAGAGGGTGCGGGCCGAGGTCGAGCAGGGCCTCACGCTGCTGGGCCTCGCAGGCATCTACGACCCCCCCCGGCGCGAGACCAAGCCGTCCATTGCCGAGTGCTCCAACGCGGGCATCAGGGTGCACATGCTGACGGGAGACCACCCGGAGACGGCCAAGGCCATCGCCAAGGAGGTGGGCATCATCCCCAAGAACCTGGGCATCCTGCCGGACCACGTCGCCCAGTCCATCGTGCAGAAGGCCACCGACTTTGACAAGATGAGCGACGACGAGATCGACGCCCTCGAGGAGCTGCCCCTGGTCATTGCTCGCTGCGCCCCGGACACCAAGACGCGCATGATCGAGGCGCTCCGTCGCCGCGGTGCCTTCATGGCCATGACTGGCGATGGTGTCAACGACGCGCCCTCGCTGTCGCGCGCAGACGTGGGCATCGCCATGGGCTCGGGCTCCGACGTGGCCAAGTCGGCTGCCAAGATTGTGCTCACCGACGACAAGTTCAACTCGATCGTGGCCGCCATCCGCGAGGGCCGCCGCATGTTTGACAACATCCAGAAGTTCGTCCTGCACCTGCTGACGTCCAACGTCGGCGAGGTCATCCTCCTGATCGCGGGCCTGGGCTTCGTCGACGAGTCGGGCGTCTCCGTCTTCCCCATCTCGCCCCTGCAGGTCATCTGGATCAACATGGCCACGTCGTCGTTCCCGGCGTTTGGCCTGGGCCGCGAGCAGGCGGCGCAGGACGTGATGCGCAAGCCGCCCCAGGACAAGAAGCGCGGCGTCTTCACCAACCAGATCATCGTCGACATGATCGTGTACGGCATCCTCATGGGCGCGTGCACCATGGTGACCTTCTGCGTGATCCTGTACGGGGCCTACGGCGGCAACCTGGGCAACGACTGCAACGAGACGTACAACGAGTCGTGCGACGCCGTCTTCAAGGCGCGCGCCGCCACCTTTGCCGAGCTCACCTGGCTGATCCTCATCTCGGCCTGGGAGTTCAAGAGCCTGCGCCGGTCCATGTTCCGGCTCAACCCGGACGACGACGGCCGCTTCCCCTTCTTCCGCGACATCTACGCCAACCGCTTCCTGTTCTGGTCCGTCGTCATCGGCGGGCTGTCCGTCTTCCCCGTCGTGTACATCCCCTACCTCAACACCAAGTTCTTCAAGCACAAGGGCATCACCTGGGAGTGGGCCCTGTCGGTGGGCTTCGTCTTCGTCTTCGTCGCGGGCATCGAGGCCTGGAAGCTGACCAAGCGCCGCTTCCACCTGCTGGAGGACCTGCCCGTCAACCGGGGCACCTGGGGCCAGGGCAGCGGCGCCGACGAGGACATGGGCCACAAGTTCCGCAAGACCATGTCCATATCGAGCTTCAAGACGTGGGCGTCCTTCTCGCGCAGGGACACGGGCGAGTCCATGGGGCGGGCCAGCACAAAGGTCAGCACCAGGGGGCTGGCGCCCAGCGGGGGGATTGTGCAGGCGGGGAGGAAGGAGGAGGTTTGAAATTGAGTTGCTATGCCATGCGATGCATTGGCATGCCGAGGGGGGGAGCAGCTACGAGTATGATTGAACGGCCATGCTATCTTGGAGGGAGGGCATTCCCGTTATAGTAGAGATGTCGCAGTGATACTGGGTACAATGATACACCGGAGAGTCTTGATGGTGGATAATGGCGGGAAATACAAGACGTCAGTCAAACGTTGCAAAGCATAAATAATATGTTTGCTTCACTTGAATAGATGCGAAAGATGTCATGTCACATCCCTCAGTCTACCGGCCCAATATGCCACCTATGTGATTCATCCCATAACGTATACGTGCTTGACATGTTACCACCTCCCTTCCATCCCATCTGCCCCTGATGTATACATAGTTCATACCCCTGACTAGCGAAGCTGAATCCATCCACCACGGAACATACACGTATCTAGTAGTACTAAACCATCGCCAGCCCAAGCATCAACCCCCCCACAACACCTACCACCACCCCCCTCCCCACCCTCCTCCCCCTAGCAACACCGCTCCCACTCTGCGGATCCACCCCCGTGGGGTCCTCGCCCAGATACCACGCCCCCAGATCCGTCAGCTCGCCGCCATCACTGAGGAACACCGCCTCCGGCCCGACGTTGGAGTCCGCCGACCGGAACGCCCCAAAGTAGCTGTACCGCCCCACAAAGTCCGAGTCGTCCAGCCACGCCGCCGAGTCGTTGTAGAAGGTCTGCGTCGCCGCCAGGGGCTGGTGCGCGAGCGCGTACTCGGTCACCCAGATCTCGACGCCGGGCCATCTAGATCATGAAATTCATAAACACCCTGACTCGACTCTTTTTTTGGGGGATGGGGATGGGGATGGGGATGGGGGCAAAACATACTCGTCCCGCCGCTCGTTAACATGCGACTTCAACCCCTCCAGGTTATCATACCAATGCACCGGCAGGAAATCCCACGTGCAGTTCCTCCTCGCCTCCCCGTCGTCGTGGCCCCTGCTCACAATCTCAGAGCAGTTCCCCAGGAACTGCCTCAGCCACGGCATGCTCCCCCAGCCACCGGTGCACGCCGGCAGGCCCAGGCGCACCCCCCTCCGGGCGAGGGGCTCGAAGTTGGCGACCCATGCCTTCGCCGCGATGGCAGGCTCGAGGTTGCTGCCGCCCCATTCCGAGGGCGCGTCGGGCTCGTTGAAGGCGAGGACGTGGGAGACGTTGGTGCCCGAGTCGAGCAGGTCGGTGACCTGGGTGAGGAACTGGGTGTCGGAGGGGTTTTCGGGGTCGACACCCCACATCATGGGGACGAACTCGAAGCGGGACTGCGGGACGGAGGAGAAGGCCGGGGAGGGGATGGCCTCGTAGTTGTAGTACCAGGTGAGGAGGGAGCCGGGCTGGACCCAGAGGGCGTTGTCGGAGGGGTGATCCTCGGAGGGGACGAATACGAGGCCGCGCTTGGAGGAGGAGGATGACGAGGAGGAGGAGGAGGACGCGGCCACAAGGCCCGTGAGGGCCAGGGTGAGGACGACAAGCATCGTGAGTTGCGGAGGGCGACGGGGAGGAGTAAATGGGCGAGGAGGATGGTGGAGGCGGGAGGAGCAAAGAAATGGGCCACCGCAGGCCGGAGGCCACAGCGCCTACCTAACATTGGATGCCACGGCCAACCAATACGGCCGTGATGTGTCTTGTACAACATCTCCATGGCGCTACTGCAAGCCCACGCCGGAATTATAAGGTCGGCGTGCGTCGCCAAGACGGCCTATAGCCAATATTAGACCGTGATCCAACCTTAATGCTGCAGTATTCATGTACGGTGTACCTGATAAGCCTCGTGATTTTTCAATGGTTGGAAAAAAAAAAGGAAAAGAAAAGTATTTGAAATATTACTTGTATGCTTTCCCCTGCGTCATCATAACCTGTAATCTCGGTTTTGGAAGAGCTTATTGCAGTGTGGCAATGATTTCTTTTTACAAGTCGTCGCTTACATACATACTAGAGGTGCTCTGACATCGACATGTCCATCCCCGACTCCCAACAGTCTGGCTCAGGAACGTCCGGTGCGTCCACCATCCAACCCATCAGCGATGCAAACGACCGGTGCGTCCCATGCGAGATGGCTTCGTTGTAGCCCACCCGTACCCAGAACGAGTGGAACGAGCGATTCGCATCATGGGCCGACCGGTTGTTCTCCCACCCAGCCACCAGGCACGTCCCCTCAGGCCGCGGTCCAGTTCCCGGATGCGCCATTAGCTCCGGATGACGCTGGGTCGCCGGCGCAAACATGGCTACCAGCCTCTGCCGCCGAAGCCTCGCGTCTGTCTCCGTCTCCCATGGCGCCATCTGTGCACCGAGCACCGTCCCTGCTATGTTGGTCGGCTCGGCCCGCTGGTGCTCCTCGCGGAGTTCGCGATGCAGCTGCTGCATCATCTTTTTGAATCTCCGCTTGCCAGATCGGAGAGCAAAGGCCAGCGTTCCGAGCCCGCAGGTTGCCAGCAGCGACACCGACTGGTTGATGCCAGCCCCCTCCCACGAGAAGTGGGTGTGGTCGGCATCGTCCTCTGGAGGCGTATATGCTGGGGCCGCCACCTGTCTAGCCTCGGCGGCGAGAGCCACGTACATGCTGGCCATGTACTCGCGCACACTCGCCAGGAGCTCGATCTCTTCGAGATCCCACCACGTCTCGTTCCGGTACCGGAACAGCAGGCACCAATCCCAGCGTCGGAAGGGGCCAAACCTCCCCTTTACCCAGGGCCTTGTCGCTCTTCGGCACCCGCAGGACAACGCACCGTCTTCAAAGCCGAGCCTGTCGGCAGCAATGGGGCGGTAGATGCGGCATAGGAGCTCGTACCGCAGGAAGGCCCGTATGATCCTCTGCCTCTGGGTGTGGCCGAGCCAGTGGAACGGGTACTGATTGCTTGTCCGGTTGACCCTAGCGCGTATCCGCCTCTGCGAGTCCGTGTCCGCGAGGCTGGGGTCCGTCCACGAGGGGAGGAGACGGTAGGACATGGAGAGGTGTCCTGCCGATGCCTTTGAGACAAAGTCCATGGCATGGTACCAGACGTGGCGACACAAACTGTCCAGCTTTAGGATGGTGTCCTTGTCGCGGCCGACAAAAGGATCCGGGAACTCCATCCGAGCCCACTTCCAGAGGTGCCTGTCGGTAGCCTCTGACCGGGGGTTGAGCCTGATGTCGGGCGAGATGGGCCAGACGGTGAAATCCGATGGGGCCCGCGGACTGTGATCGTCGTGAGCATGGATATCGCCGAGGGTGAACTTGGGGAAAACGACGATGGCCAAGGCGTCTTGGAGAAGATCGCCTTGCAGGTCCCTCATCGTGTGGGAACGGGCGATGTCAAAGGCTCTGTTGTGGGCAGTGCCTCGGAGAGAGGGGAATACTTGGAGGGCCCCCTTAAGATCCTCGCGGTTGAGTTGCTCGAGGATCAGGAGATGCAGCTCACACGGGAGCCTTTGAAAAGGATTCGCATCCATGGTACTCACGTAGGGGGTAGTCCCGATGTATTGTAAGCACAAGCACGAGATGCGGAAATGTGGTCGGTAACTGGTAAGAAACAGAGGGAAAACAAGATGAAACCCGGGATTTCAGCTTCATTTTATATCCGAGAAATACCAGTTATCATCGAGGACAGGTTCCCGGAAGGAGTGTTGCATGTAACGATTGACTTTTGCGCACCTTGAGTGGATGGGCTGGAATACTCGACGGAACTGTTGGGCTGGCTGAACCTGTTGTCCGGAAAGAAACCAAGGAAGCAGACATGGAACCAGTAGGAAGGAGTAGATGGAATAGTTGCAACCCTGGAAGAACAGCCTGTTACATCAGTGGAAGTCACACGTGGAGTATGTTGGAGTCTTTGGGGGTATGATAATATGAGGGAGGCCGAGGCGGAAACAAAGCTAGAGCGAGGGAAAGGGTTATTTTGCCATGTGTGCTGCCACTCATGCACCCCTTTGTCCTACTGGCCATTTCTGAATAGGTTCGCAAAAGCAATTCCACTTTCTGACTTGTATTCAAGCAGGTGCCACCAACTGACGGTCAATAGATATCATAGTTATAGTTGATACAATTTCAGAAACAAGACCAGGTGCACCCATATTAAAATACCATCTCCATTTCGTAGGCAAGCATCGCCGATAGAGATGGATAGAGATCCATGACAAATTACTCCTCTCCCAGTGCCTCGTTTAATGTAGATCTTCAGACTGCGCTCATTGGCTCCATGAGACGTTACTGCCCCAGCCCCAACTCCCAAAGTAACAACAAGGTTAAGGGAGAGGAAGCAAAACTCACCGGACGTGGGTGTCACAGCAGCCACATATTCATACCCAATGCTAGAAATTTCATACCCGACGCTGTTGGGCTGCAATCACGAAGTCATAGCTCGTTCCCCAGTGGTGCCAGACCCTCGGTCCCAAGGTTAATTGAAAAGGGGTTACAGTTGGAGGCCCGAATTTCTAATCGGAGATATAGGTGGGCTTGAACGCCAGGGCTGACGGAGAAAGCTCCTGTGGCGTATATAGTCAGAAGCTCAGCCAAGACATTTAACTCGTCCAATAAGGTACCGGGCAACCAGCCATACCACAGTTTGGGGCTGGGGGTGTCGTCGGAATTGACTTCAAAGACAATAGGAAAGTCACGCCAAGGAGATACCAAACAGGAAGTAAATGGCCTGCATACCTCCCGTACAACAGATGGTGCCGTTCCAATGCTGACGGGCATCGCGACATCACGTGGGCATTAATTGTGTGGAACTCAATCCAACAACGCCCTGGAGAGTCACATATCTGACGACTGCCAGCTGGGAAGTATCCAATCGCCCTATGGGTACGGATACTGATGGCTACAAATGGGTATGAATTCTATATTGGTCATTCTACTATAAGGTCAAGGCTGGGCGCGCCAATCGATTTTGAGTGTCCGACCGGATACCTACTTCGTAGCTCAACTTACATGCGTTGATCAAGAGTATCTATGTTGGATTGGTTTTGAGGGTGGCATGGTTGTGACTGCGCATGCATGCAGACGGATGATGGGCAATGTCTCCCTGTCTGAATGAGTTCGCGTTGGCCAGCCTCCCAGCAGAGAGCAGAATGATCAGGCGTGTTTTAATACTATCCTGAAATGGAACTATCCCTAATGAACCGAACTCTGGAAGTTGTCGGGTATTCCCACGGAATATGAATGTTTGTGACTTGCCGCCCTTTATGCCGTGCGGAGCATCTGTAGCGAGCTTTTCCTAGGCTGGCATGGCTTGCGTGAACTTGCGCGAGCCTGCATGGGGACTCATTGGGACGGAACGACTCCGGCCGAGTCCGAGGCGTGTCCGAGGCTCCGAGGATCCGGGGAAACTGGGCATCAGTGGGCAACAAAGGTGGGCATCAGTGGGCAAGGCGGGCAAGCTGGGGGACCTTCTTCTGGAGGCCGGAACGAGGCCGGTGCTCACGTAATCTGACAATGCCTCGGCTCAACCCCACGGTTCCCGTGGATTGCCGCCGTGAGAGAACATAAGTCCAGGGGACCTGCACCGCCTCTGCATCTTGATTCCATCGCAAAGACCTTGCAGCGCGTTTCGCTTCATTTCCTGTATTTCCACCACCACCATGGCCGAGCGCATTTCTTCCATCATCCGCCATCTGGCGCCGGGCTCTGCCCTCAACACCATGTGCGTGCCCCTCGTCCGCAGTCTCTAATGCTTCGCCGGAACTCCCAGACTGACCCCCCACTGCAGCCAGTCCAAGAACCCCGATGACATTGTCGTCACCCTCGCCATCCGCACGCCCCTGACCAAGGCCAAGAAGGGTGGCTTCAAGGACACCTCCCTCGAGTACATGGTCTACGCCCTGCTCGACCAGGTCCGCCAGCGCAGCAACCTCGACCCGGCCCTGGTCGAGGACATCTGCCTCGGCAACGTCTCTGACAGCAAGGCTGCCTACAAGCTCCGCGCCGCCGCCCTGGCCGCCGGCTTCCCCAACACCGCCGGTGCCAACTCGGTCAACCGCTTCTGCTCCTCTGGCCTCAAGGCCGCCGCCGACATTGCCCACTCCATCTCCGAGGGCTCCATCGAGATCGGCATCGCCATGGGCGCCGAGAGCATGTCCGTTGGCGGCGACGCCCTCGACAAGCCCTTTGACGAGGCCGTAACCTCCAAGAGCCAGGAGGCCGCCGACTGCATGCAGCCCATGGGCTGGACCAGCGAGAACGTCAGCCGCGACTTCAACGTCACCCGCGAGCAGATGGACAAGTTCGCCGCCGAGAGCTTCCAGCGCGCCGAGAAGGCCCAGAAGGCCGGCTGGACCGACGACGAGATTGTCCCCATCACCACAAGGGTCAAGGGCAAGGACGGCGAGTGGACCGAGGTCACCCTGACCAAGGACGACGGCGTCCGCCCGGGCACCACCTACGAGGGCCTGTCCAAGGTCCGCGCTGCCTTCCCCCAGTGGGGTGGCTGCACGACCGGCGGCAACGCCAGCCAGGTCACTGACGGAGGTAAGATGACCCTTAAGAGATGCATCACCTATGAATGACGCTGACCTTTTCCCCCAGCCGCCGCGCTGATCCTCATGAAGCGCTCCACGGCCGTCAAGCTCGGCCAGCCCATCATGGCCAAGTACGTGGGCTCGACGGTGGCGGGCCTGGCGCCGCGCATCATGGGCATCGGCCCCAGCATCGCCATCCCCAAGCTGCTCGCGCAGCGCGGCGTGACGCTGGCCGACATGGACGTGGTGGAGATCAACGAGGCGTTCGCGTCCATGGGCGTCTACTGCCGCGACAAGCTGGGGCTGGACTGGGCCAAGATGAACCCGCGCGGCGGCGCCATCGCCCTGGGCCACCCGCTGGGAGCCACGGGCGCGCGCCAGGTGGTGACGGGTCTGAGCGAGCTGCGGAGGACCAAGAAGAAGATGCTGCTCACCAGCATGTGCATCGGCACGGGCCAGGGCATGGCGGGCATGTTTGTCAACGAGCAGGTCTGAGCGGTGGTTGTTGACTCGCAGTGTACTAGTATTTATGATTTCAATAGCGGGGACATTTTCCTGCTATATAACGCAGGTACATAGCAAGCCATCTGGTCTATGAGGTACTACGGTAGTATATTCGTATGTGCATTATTACCCTGGCGAGGCATTGGGAAGCCTAGTGTATGTCACTGTCACCAGTTTCACCAACACAATCAATCCACTTCCAAACCTCCATCACATCCAGTCTCAGGAGAGCGGGGTATTACGCATGTTCACCATGCTCCGACGCGGATGGCACCCGAGGGCGCAGAGGATGGAAGAGGGGGTCTCGGGTGCGAATACCTCCCTGTGGGTAGGTTATTGGTTACAGTACTAGGTTACAGTAGGTTCCAGGCTCGCTGGTGGTTTCCAAGCTTGGGCGGGAAGCTTGGGCATAGCTCTGGGTGCAGCTTATGGGTGCAGCCTACCTCTAGGCCTTATGGGGGCAATTTAGGGGCGGCAAGTGGGTGGGCGGTAGGCGGATACAGGCGGGATCGGCAGAGGCTGATGTCATCTGCAGTGCAGCTTGGTGCAACTTCATCCAACACGGGGCAGTCACCTGGTGTGGCTGCTGCCGGATTGCCGGGGTCGTAGTGGGAAAAAAAACGTGGGGAGCAGGCGCGACCCTTCAACCCTTCGATTCTTCAATTCCAGCCAGCCCTTCAATTGCATCCCTTCAACTCTTCACGCACTCCTGGCGCCTCTCGGTCTCGCCTGGCAATGTTCTCCGTTGCTCCTCGGCCGAGTCTGTCCACCATTCTGCTTGCCATGGTTCTGTATCCATAGACCTTGCTTATTTCCTGCATCGGTCTCTCCCCTGCTCGTACGTCTACGACAGCAAGCCCCCTCGACTCCATTGGACACGTTGGGCCGCCTTTGACTAGTCCACGTCGCCCACGGTCCATCTGGAACATGTCCAGCCGCCCGTCGTACAACCGCGCCATCTCGGGCGACTACCGTCCCTCGCAGCCCAGCACCCTCCGTCAAAGCCACCGTCCCAGCAGCATCAGCACCGACACCCCCGACAATTCCAACCCATCCGACTCTACCTCCATGTCCGCGAACCGTCCAATATCACCTGAAGCAGCAGGGGGATCGAGACCAGGAGGGTTCTTCGCGACCGAGACGACGCCCCTGGTATCCTCCGGCGAGGACCAGCGACCGACCGTACACCCTGCTCATACAGGTGTCTGCACACATGGCACCTTCAGCCCACGCCCAGAAAGCCCGACAGATCCCCTCATCCAGGGCTCTTCCTCCGATGGTTCCTCGACTCCAGGCTCTGGGACTAGGATCCCCCTCCTAGACAATGCCATCTCGACCGTGGTGGGCCACGATGACTGGAAGAAGTGGCTGAAGAAGCGGATGCGTACAAAGAAGATGGGCCAGAGCAGCGAGTTGGCCGAGCAGGCTGGTGTCCGTGATACGCCCCTCATGTTCGTCCCATCTTCCATATGCCGACCGGGGAGCCGTGAGCTGACTGGAGCAGGTACTTGTCCTACTACATCCCCTGCCTGACGTGGATGCGGCAGTACAAGCTTTCCTTCGTCAAGGGGGACCTCATCTCCGCCCTGACCATGGCGTCCTTCTACCTCCCCATGGCCCTCTCATATGCCGCCAATCTTGCCCATGTCCCACCCATACATGGTCTATACGCTTTTGTCTTTAACCCCTTCATCTATGCCATCTTCGGCTCCTGCCCACAGCTCGTGGTTGGCCCCGAAGCGGCTGGCTCACTCATGGTGGGTGCGGCTGTCAAGTCGAGCGTAGATCCTGGTAGTGGGGACGAGGATAATGACCTTTTGCATGCCCGCATCTGCGGCATCATCACGGGCATGGCCGGAGGCATGGTGCTGGTAGCCGGTCTTATCAGGCTCGGCTTCCTAGACAGCGTGCTTAGTCGGCCGTTCCTCCGCGGCTTTATTAGTGCTATTGGTTTCGTTATTACCGTTGATCAGCTTATCCCGGAGCTTGGGCTAGCAGAGCTCGCCATTCACCAGGGTGTTAGCCATGGGAGCAGCGTTGACAAGATTGCCTTTATATTTGGGAATGTTGACAAGGTCCATTGGCCGACGTTTGCGATTGCTGGCACCAGCTTCGTCATTATCATGGTCGGACGGTACGTCATCACCACTACCCTTGAAACCTGCCCTGACTGACACGCCTTAGTATGCTTAAGAAGCATCTGCAGCCTCGGATACCTTCGATTGTCTTCGTCCCGGACCGTTTTCTGGTCGTTGTGTTGTCAATCATTCTGTGCGCGCACTTCCGCTGGGACAAGCTTGGGGTGGAGATCCTGGGGACCATCAAGGCCGCTACCGGTGGCGTCTTTGCCTTTCGCTGGCCGCTCCAGTTGTCTCAGATGTCCTACATCCGTGACGGCATGTCGACCTCGTTCCTTATTGCACTCCTCGGATTCTTCGAGTCGTCGGTGGCGGCCAAGAGTCTGGGCGGGACGAGCACTATCCAGGGCATGCAGCTCAGCGCCAACCGCGAGCTTATCGCGCTCGGCGTCGCCAACTTTGTCGGTGGTGGTTTCCTGAGCCTGCCTGCCTTTGGAGGCTACGGGCGGAGCAAGGTAAATCAGCAAACTGGTGGCAAGAGTCCCATGAGCTCTGTATTTCTGAGCCTCTTCGCGCTGCTGTGTGTCCTCTATCTGCTACCTTACTTTTATTATCTGCCGGTTCGCGAAACTCCTCTCTCGAAAAGACGCCAAGAATGCTGACTATGCGCAGAAACCTGTCCTCTCGGCCATGATCTCCGTAGTTGCCTATTCGCTTATGGAGGAGGCCCCGGAGGACATTGCATTCTTCCTGAAGATACGAGGCTGGAAGGAGCTTGGCCTCATGGCCCTGATCTTCTTTGCAACCATATTCTACTCTCTAACCCTCGGTATGGCGTTGGGTGTCGGAGTGTCGCTGCTCATGGTGATTCGGCATAGTACCCGCCCCCGCATCCAGATCCTGGGGCGCATCCCCGGTACCGACCGCTTTGAGAACGCTGAAGCAGATATCTCACGACTCGAGTTCATCGAAGGGTGCCTCATTGTCAAAATCCCGGAACCCCTGACTTTTGCCAACACGGGGGAGCTGAAAGCGCGACTACGGCGCCTGGAGATGTACGGGTCACCGTCGGCACACCCGGCCCTGCCACGTCTGAGGAGCACAGATTTGAATCGCAACATCATCTTTGACATCCACGGCGTCACATCCATAGACGGGGCGGGGACACAGGTACTGGCTGAGATAGTCGAAGACTACCGCGAGCGAGGGGTGAGGGTCTTCTTCTCGAGGGGTCCGGTGCCGGGGAGCAGTAATCCGGTGTGGAGGCTGATGGAGAGAAGCGATATCGTCAAGATGTGTGGTGGCGAGACGCATTTCGTCAACAACGTGGAGGAGGCCCTGCGGCTGACTGAGTACGAGGAGAGTATCATTGAGGACTGAGCAGGTGCCAAGTAACCATCTACTTACCCCCGGACATGTATCACGGATAGCGATTTGAGCGTCATTGCATTCTATTTTGGTATACTAGCATAGTATAGCCCACGTGAAGTGGTTCTGTGCTGCAAATGCGAAGCGTTCTCTTTGGAATATACACACCTCGGCCGATGTTGTCGCGAGTTTCCAGCGTGAAAGTCATTCTGTCGTGGATCCCTGTTTCTCATGTCCCTAATCGGCCCTACACCAGCACCCTCTGCCAGGAGTGCTCCCCGCAGATCTGCTGTATCCGACCCACGTAACCCCCGATGCGGGTCTCTTCACGAGATCAAGTGTATGCATCCCCTAGCAGCACCTGTCGGTTGAAAGGACCCGAGCCCGGCTCCCGTGGTCTTCTCGCCCCGGGATAGGGACCCCCCGCAAACGCGGGGGCGAACGGGGGATTTGCAGATGGTGTTTCCTGACTGGGAAGCTGGCTGGGACGCCTCGAACGCCTCGAACGCCTCCCCCGCATTCTCGGGATTGGATGGGAGGCGGGAGGGCTCGGTATTTGGGAATCATGGGAGAAGGAGCCCGGGGTCGGGAGGCGAGGGGAGGGTAGGGGAGGGGAGGGTAGGGGAGGGGAAGGTTCATCTTACTCTATGACGCCAGCTACCTTGTGTGGCGAGGTGTTTGAGCAGAGGAGGCTTTGGCTTTTTCTGTGCTTGCGTTGTAGAACCGGGTATTTTCCTACACTGAAGAGGGAGGGAGAGTTCAAGAAATATCAATTTAATACAGCTGTGAAGAGATTATAGAATGGGGGTTTACAACGGGGGCCATCATTGTCGACACGGGTATTACTCTACCATTACGCAAGGGCGTTTGCAACCCGGGAGGTCTTATAGCGACCTCGGTACATATACGAGTAATAGGTAACATGAGATACGGGGCTCATAGCAGGCACGGGCAGGATGGTCCTCGGACTGTGATCGCCCACGGGGCAAAGCATACCGAGAATCAAAAGCCCCCTCCTCCTCCATGATATTATATAATAAACCTCCCGTCCATGTCTTTCCTCCTAGAGAAAAGATAAGAAGAGGTGTACAAGCAGACACACGTGAAAGACAAAGATTATGGCCGTGTCGATCGCTCAGTTATCTTTTGAACACCACCGCTCCGCGCTCGGCATCGCCGAAACGCAGCCGCGCATCTCGTGGCGCTTTGCCGGCGATGCGCGTGACTGGCAACAGACGTCGTATGACGTCGAGATTGCCCGGGGACGAAGCGGCAAGACTAGGACCAAGAAGCACTCGGCCGAGTCGAGCGACTCAATTCTCGTGGAGTGGCCTGGGGAGCCGCTCGGGTCGGCCGAGAGGGCGCGGGTGCGGGCCAGGGCCCATGGTGGGGATCATGTGTCGACGCCGTGGTCGGACTGGGTGAGTGTCGAGACGGGGTTGCTCGAAGAGAAGGATTGGGCAGGGGCGGTGCCGATTGCAGCAGATAGAGAGACGGAGAAGGGGGAGCCCAAGAGGCCCATCTACTTCCGGAGAGATTTTGCCGTGGATGGGAAGATGGAGTCGGCGAGGCTGTATATCACAGGTTTGGGGATCTACGAGGCCGAGATCAATGGGGAAAGGGTGGGTGATGCTGTCCTGGCGCCAGGGTGGCAGTCGTATCATTACAGACACGTGTATGATACATACGACGTGACGGATATGCTCAACAAGGGGGACAATGCCATTGGGGTGATGGTTGGTGAGGGGTGGTATGCGGGCGAGATGGGCTTTGAGGATACCAGAGAGCAGTATGGGGACACGCTTGGAGTGTTTGCCGTGCTCAAGGTCAAACTCAAGGATGGGACGACGGTCGAGGTCCCCACGGACACGTCGTGGGTGGCCAGTACGGGGCCCGTCCTTGACTCCCAGATCTACGATGGAGAGATCTACGACTCGAGGATCGAGGCTGAAATCAAGGGGTGGTCGGCCCCTGGCTTTGATGGCAGCGCATGGCTCGCCACCAAGGAGCTGCCGGCCATCCATGATAAGCTCTCGTCGCCGGATGCTCCGCCCATCCGCAAGCTCGACGAGAGAAAACCACAGGACATCTTCAAGTCGCCCTCGGGCAAGACGCTCATCGACTTTGGACAGAACCTCGTCGGCTGGCTGCGACTCCACGTCGAGGGCCCCGCGGGTACCAACATTACGCTTCATCACGCCGAAGTTCTTGAGGACGGCGAACTGGCCCTCCAGCCACTGCGCACGGCCAAGGCACGCGACACACTTCTTCTTCACGGCGACGGTCCGCAAACATGGGAGCCGCGCTTCACGTTCCACGGCTTCCGGTACGCGCAGATTGACGGATGGCCTGAGGACACACCGCTGACAGCGGAGGCTGTCATCGCCATCGTGGTATGGACCGACATGGAGCAGACGGGTTGGTTCGAGTGCTCCCATGATCTTCTCAACCAGTTCCACTCCAATGTGCGCTGGTCGATGCGCGGCAACTTCCTCAGCGTGCCGACCGACTGCCCGCAGCGCGACGAACGCCTCGGATGGACTGGCGATGCGCACGCCTTTGGGCCGACGAGCAACTTTCTCTACAACACAGCGGGCTTCTGGCGTGGATGGCACAGAGACGTGTGGTCTGAAATGCAGCGCAATGACACCATGGTGGTGCCGTTCTTCGTGCCCACGCTGCCTGTAGACTCCACGGACGAACCAGCGGCGGTGTGGGGAGATGTGGTCGTGGGAAATCCGTGGAACCTCTACCGAGCGTTTGGCGACAAGGATGTCTTGAGGCAGCAGTACGACCAGGCGCGCGCGTGGATCGATAAGGGTTTACCGCGTAATGAGGTCCGGCTCTGGGACCGATCTGGCGCCCAGTTTGGCGACTGGTTAGACCCGGAGGCTCCGCCAGAGAATGCAGGCGCGGCAACAACACACAAGTATCTCGTGGCTGACGCGTACCTGGTCGAGATGACGCGGGTGCTTGTCGACATTTCGACAGAGCTGGGAGAAGACGACCTGGCTGAAGAGTACAAGGAGCAGCATGCCACACTACGGGACGAGTTCCAGAAGGCGTGGATTAGCAACGGAGAAATGGCCAATCGGACGCAGACAGCGTATGCGCTGGCCCTCGAATTTGAGCTGTATACCAACGAGACAGAGCGAGCTGCAGCAGCCCAGACGCTGCGGGACATTATCGCAGAGAACGAGTACCTTGTTGGCACAGGCTTCGCAGGCACGCCTGCGCTGGGCCCGGCGTTGGAGCGAATTGATGCGGTGGAAGACTTTTACGCAATGCTGCTGCAAACGCAGGTCCCCTCGTGGCTATACCAGGTTGTGCAGAATGCAACCACAACGTGGGAGCGATGGGACTCGCTTCTGCCGAACGGGACCGTCAATTCGGGAACCATGACCAGCTTCAACCACTATGCGTTTGGGGCAGTGGCGGACTGGATCCATGGCGTAATTGGCGGTGTGAGGCCCAAGGAGCCCGGGTGGAAGGTGATCGAGGTGCGGCCGGTCCCGGGAGGAGACATTACAAGTGCTCAGACGCGGTTCGTGAGCGGGTATGGTGAGGTCAATGTCTCGTGGCGGGTGGAGGGTGATGAGTTCACGATGGAGGTTGCAGTGCCCCCAAATGCAAAGGCCGAGGTGACGGTACCTGGTGGAGAGACTGAGAAGATTGGGTCGGGAAAGCACAAGTTTTCCCAGAAGGGGTTTAAGATGCCCAAAGCCCAGTGAGAGGCAATGCAGATGTTCGTCGATCGATGGCGGAGAAGCCGATCACGGTCATGGATCGCGTGGTGTCGGTGATATTGCCGTGTGAGTACTATATAGGTACAATGATATTGCTAAGCCGACCACGCGATCGCGGGCAAAGTCACATTTCCGATTATCGGCAGTTGGCTGAATCCGACGAGAAGTAGGGCCTGAAGCAGCAAGGAAGTGAGAGATCGTTTGTCGCAATCTGAAGGTTGTTTGAGCTTGTGAAAAAAGGTTTCGTCATTGCGCATGATGGCTAGGCAATGCCCAGAAAAGCAGAAATCTGATGCCCGCGGGCACCGAGAGCCACAAATGAGGGGTCGCGTAGCAAAATGCGAGATGGCAATGCCAAGGTGGTGAGGTGGTGACTCGTGAGGTGGTGACTCGTGAGGTGGTGCGAGGGTAGCCCGTGTGGGACTTGGGCTAGTCGTGGTTGTTCTTTCCCAGAGCGGTGTCTTCCCGGTTGGAAGGAAGGCGTGGCTTATGTGGCTTGGGAAAGAACTTGCGTCCTTCCAAGACCGTATCACTGGTGAGGTAGCACCTTCCCATCGTCTTTACAAACAGGGTCGCCCAGAAGGGTGTCGTCGGGCCACAAGGCCACCTTGCCATGGCGTTTAGGCAATCAGGGTCCAACCGACCCGTTGCGATCCACAATTTGGGCCTAGCCGTGACGTCAGCTTGACGCGATTCCAGGGGCACGACTTTCCCTACGTTCGAGGACCAAACTTTCTGAAGTCTCTGGACCCTACATCGATTGTCCGAAAAATCTTCTGCCGGTGCAAGTCGAGACCCTCTTGGCGGCCCTCATATTTCTGCTCGTCTTATCCCAGATTCTACACTTGCATCCTATTTTCCCAATCACCGCCCAATCGAAATGCTGTCCAACCTCTCTGGCCCAACTGTATCGACCCTTGGGTCGACTTCGCCCTTCTGCGCACGACAATGGCCTCGATAGACTCGCTGCCGACATCCATCACCCGCCGCCTGTGCGACACCATCGTCGCCCGCACTCCTCGCGATGCCCTCCCCGCGCTCGCCACCGTATCACGAGCGTGGCAGAAAGCATTCGAGAGACACACCTTCCACGCCCTTTACCTGTCTTCGCCACGTCTGGACCAGCTGGAAGAGATCGTGACGAGGCAGAGGCAGCGTTATTTGCAGGTCATTACGCTTCATATAGCACTTGCATCATACGACCGCCACCAGCGCAATGACAAAGAGTCGGCCGAGGATGGCAATCGCACCACCCGCATCCTCACGAGCACCATGCAAGATTTCTTCGGGACTCTTTCACGGTGGAGGGTCGACGACGGGCCTCCAGAGGGCATCCACGTCGAGCTCCTTGTCGAGTCCCCGAGCGATGAGGCTGCTGGTTCGCACTATTCACGAACGAGCCGTAGCCCAACCACGACCCGTCGCGCCAGATCCTCCGTGGTTCGTCTCGACATCCCCAGCCATGCTCTGCCACAGACCCCGTTGGTCAGCGCCCTGACATGCTCGGGCAGACACATTGAGCTGTCGTCGATCGTGTTTCTCATTTCCAGACTTCCCAGGCTTCGGTTACTCGATACTGAGATTGAGCACGACACGTCAGATGACCGAGACATAGAGCAGAGACGCGGTAAGTTTGAACACTGCAAGAAAATCAAGTGAGTAGAATATATGTCCATCGTGCTTATGTGTAAAACGTGTCGCAGAATTTGTGCTTGGCCTCAGCCACTACGCCCCCAAAGTCACGGATCTCCGCCTCCGGCGTCCCATGAACTCGTACGGCTCCCAGAAGATGCCCTACAAGGAGGCCCGCGCACTCTTCCACTCACTGCTTCTACAATACACGCAGCGCTGCACGGAACTTACCTTTGACGACTGCGTCGACATCCGCGAGTTTCTCGCTCCGTTCCAAGAAGGCGACGGAGATGGTGATTTCCAGCACTACTGGTGGCCGCGACTCCGGCGCCTACACATGCGCAACTCGTACATGCTTCGGAGGCCGTACATGAGGGTTAATACACGGGCAAGTGCGTTGAAGCATGTGCACGAAGTTGTCCTCATGTTGGGGAGGGCGGTGCGGTTTATGCCGTCGGTGACGAATGTGCGCGTGAGGCAGTACGTATTGACGGGAGCGAGCCTCGAGCAGATTATCGTACAGTACGAAGCAGACGAACGTACATCCAAGATTTTCTTCGACGGCATAGAGCCGATTCATTCAGCCGTGGAAACATGGAAAGCCAGCATATGGGCCATAAGAGGCGTCGAGCTGGAAGTCAATGTCCACATTGGTAGAACATATGAGGGCGACGCGATGGCATGATGAGCTATTTCATCGACGTTTAACGACTATGTATAGTACATGATTGATGACGTGACTGAATAAATTTGCTATTGCCTGAACCCCAGTATCTAAGGATTTTGACTTTCCGCTCAAGGCTATCACCATTGTGATACTAATGCTCAACGAGTATGTAGGTACGTTCCTGCAAGTATTCATACCATAGTACGGATACCTTGGTGATATTAATGGGTCAGTTAATATCTGCTCTGCGTTTCACCGGAGCCCTAACCCCAGATCTGGTTTCATAGGGCTGAGGACACTGTCAGTGAGACAATCGACAAGTCCCTGTTTCCTGTTCAAACGGTCAAACCCTTACAGTCTCGGGGCTGAAGCCGTTTCCAGTACCAGGATACCAAGACACATGTCCGTTTTAGGGCATAACCCCGGGGCCAGTATGCTTCATTGGGACCCGAAGCCGCCGTATCCTGGCTCTGATCCTGAGGGCCGCATAATAGGGTTGCTGCCGGATGAGACATGCTTCCAGCCTTCGATCTCCATCTTGACCAGATACCCGTACGTATATTATAGCATGCACCAAATAATTTCTGGAGCTCATTAATTCTCCGTTCCTGGGACGGATATTTCCAGCGCTCCACGCAACTGCCGGGCTGCCCTTTTAATCCATTTTGACAATTCCAAATCATTTCCCGGCCGCGCGTCTACCCCCACGCCACATCACTAATCCTGATGCGATACTCAGCTGAGCGCACGGAGCAGAGGGAACGTTGCAGGTACGTACTTTTATGTGCTAGCACTATGTACTGTGTACTTTGATGCCAAGACACGGTCCCAGGGGCGGCAGTCAGTGGCCTTTGCCTCCTCGTCGGTCGATCTCAGACTCGTCACCGGGCCAGGGGTGCCCCAGTAGAAAAAAAGGTCTCTTCAGTCTCCCGCCCGCAGGGGCGTGTGGGTGTTAATACCGGCTCCAGATCAACTGCATCCTTGCCTGTCAGGTGAGACAAACAGCCGTCAACTCGGAAGACCCAGCTGGCCAACAGGGTTGGCGCACTGGCCCTGTCAGGCTGTCATCCTGTCACTCGGTCGGCCCTCCTGCTGACCGGCGTGACATTTGACAACTTGACAGATGGGCCGGGCGCCAGAATTGAAGAGAGTGAAACACCCCCGGCCTGGCTGTCGATCCCCAGAGTCTCACTTGCCTGGCTCTCGTCTGCGCTCGCGATATGCTTCTGGATGAGTATGTACTACGAGATACGTTTTAACACCACTCGCATGCAAATCAAGCTTGGCGTTTAGTGGCCTCTAACACGGACCGTCAGGGAGTGGGCAAGGTACTGTGTGGTATTTCTTTTGGGGATTTGAGCTTGGGGGCCAAAGAAATACCATATGAAGGTAGTCTGGCGCATGGTCCTCCTGCACTGCTGGACTGATGACATGACTTGAGGCTGGGAAACCCTGACGCCACTACTGTACCACGTACGAATAGGGAGCAATGTTCCGCAATGAGGCACTACGGTTCCTTCTTTAGTCCTTTTGCAGGCGTCGTGGTTTCTTCTTCGGCTCTTCTGCAGGACCCTTGGGTAAAGTATTCCCAAGTCCCCAGCTGTGGCATGTGTGACTAGCGGGGGGGAGAAGGGGGGGGAGGGAGGGTGTGAGGGCACCGTCCAGCCGGGCGAACCTGTCAAGTCCTATAGCCCAAATTTCCCACTTGTGCAGCTTGGCAGCCTTCCCGGAGCGGTGGCCAATGGCTTCTGCGAGTATGTACATATGTACGTGCGGCGGTACGAGTACATCAGACGAGCCGGCTTCCTCATTCCTTCATTGTTTCGTCCCGGCACGGAAGACTCCGGACCACACCGGCAGAGATGATTGGCAAATTACGAGGACGCCCTCCAAGAGTTTCCGGCAGGCAAAGATGGCCTCTGCCGTCCGACACAGCACAGATCGTGGGAAGGCGCGCTTTTACTTTTCGGGGGCAGCAGAAAGGAGGAGAGGGAGATGGGTCCCTAGGGTGTGTTGGGTCACGGGGTCATGGGGGGCGTGTGCATAAGGGCGCCAACCCTTGTCGTGGATCCCGGCAGATGATCAGCTGCAGGGGTGACCGCGGCTCGACCGTCGAGGCTTCACTCGAGATGGGACCGGACAAACGTCCGAGCATCGTGACTCGTGAGAGCTAGGGGTGTTCGCGCCCGTTGTCGTGGCCCTTGTTGCTGTTAGCGGCGTTTGCAAGCGTCAGTGATCACGTATTTTGTCAAACATACAGGAGCCAAGCATGCCTCATGGAGTCGTGATTGCGGTGCGGACGAGGCCGATGCCGGTCCTGGAGCCCAATTTACATGTATGACGACTTGTTGATACAGTCCGATCGCTTTTATCGGAATGCTGTGGCTCAGCCATTGAGCAGAGAGCAGACTCCGCTGGCGTGTTGAAGGTGGTTTGTTGAGACCCAGAAATGCCCATAGTCCATTTCCTAAGGATGACCCCAGTAGAGGTTCTCGAATCCTTCAATCTAGTCATCTCCCCCCCCCCCAGCACCCATTGTCAGCTAAAGCCAGTTTCCATCAACATATCCCGACTCGGGGCCCAGTGAAAGATATTCCCCCAATTAGCATTGCCCAGCCAAGAGCTCTCAGCGTACACCACACTTGGCTCCCTTAGGAAGCCCATTATTTTTTAATACGTCGCTGTGAACGGGGACCGTGACACATTGCAGTAATCTTCCACATTAGTTGACAAAATTCAATCGGGGGTATCTTTGTCGAACCTGTTGAAGACCTTCCCGTCACGACTCTCAGGATGCAGGCGAGAATGGATGGAGGTCCGGGCGCAGGGTTCAGGCCCAGTCGCGCCTTTGCAAAACGTGGGCTTAAGAAGGCTCAGGAGTATTTCTAGGAAGGAGTACTGCCCATAGCCCATGGGCTTTGTAAGAGGCGGTGTGACTATTCCTCCGAGAAAGTAAATTCTGCATCCCCAATGGTAGTCATCGAGGGCATGAGGTATTATTGCTAGGCATATTCCTACGGCATGAACAATTCGCCTGAGATTGACGCTAGTATGTATTTCCACAGCATCTCCAACTGTACAATGTTGCGGCTCTGCCAATATTTCTCAATGCGGTTTATAAATCTCAAACCTGAAGTGTCGGTGAAGTATGAGGGTGAAGTAACCTGCATCTGGAAATACCATGATGTAAAAATAAAATGTCGATGACACTGAAATACGATTCATATTTCTCATCTCCCTTCTCGTTTTACCACCTCGCCAATCATCGATCATCCGTTCCTGATAGGAGGCTTGCTCCCGAGACAGTCTGAAGCTCCGGCGGTCCGGGGGCGGGCCGGGAGAGAGTGGGGCTCAGACTCCGGGACGGGCCGGCTCAGAACCACGGGGACTTTGGGAAATGCACTGGCGTGGAGGTAAGCCTCCCGGAAACTAGTTGAGGCTGCGACCGATTTAAAGACAAGGGCGTGGTCTGTGGTTCTGCCCATTGTGTTGGTGTGGTGGCTTGTCTCAGCGTAAGAACGCCGTCAGCGTGCAACGGGAGCTAGGGAAGCTTATCACGGATGCCAGGTTGTTGGTTTCATCTTGATTCAATCTGACTCATGATCTGACGGTTGGTCCGGAATTTTGGTAGGACGAATGATTGGCAAATTATATTTACCAGGTTACTATCCCTTGGTATACCTGGTGCCTCATAGTATTACCTTATTTCTAACCAATCCCCGTAGTCTTTCAGTTGCTAACAGGAATAACATTGGTAGTATTTTGAGCCCGATGTCAGTACCCTCTCAGTCTGCTTTATTTCCACAGTCGACCCGTCTACAACATCACGATGCTAAACTCCGTCCTTCCCGTCATCAAAATTGACATCCAACACCTGTGAGCAGTGTGTACGAGTCCCAGGCATAACGAGGGTTACCAAGCTCGCAATGGATCGGTGGGACTCTCACTAAGGTAGGAGCTTTAGAGGATTTCAGGGGGTTTGTCAAACAACGCTTTTTTTTTTCTTGGCATTCTTTTACCATCTGTCAGCGTCTCAGGTTGCGGGACTCCAACCGCATCTACAACCTCCAGCATGGGTTATTCATCCAATCCTTTGCGTTGCCAAATATCTATTCTACTCAGGTATACCTTGCCATGTTACATAACGCAACCTTGTTCTCATACTCTACAACCAACCTTGGGCATACAAGGTGCATTTGTCGACAAGAAACATTTTAACAATCACAGAAGGGAGTCTCTCGATATAGTAAGGGCCATAGTCGTACCTAGAGTGATGATTGAAGAACGGAAATCTCCTCATTACTACACACCTTAATACAGTACACTTGTTAGAATTTCCTCCACGAGTTCCTATTATCCGGTGTACATCATTTTGTCCATGGGTCTTAGATTCAGGAAGGTTAAATATTGGTTTTTAATATACGAGCAAATGTTCCAGCTAGTCTAGACCAGTTCCCGGAAGACAGTGCACCGAAATTCCACCAGTAATTTCCTTAAACGAGAGGTCAGATTAGTTGCCGGCAAGGTCTCGTGGGCTTCAACGTATATTAACTAAAAAAAGCCATTTGTATCAGGATTCCCATTCCGTGTTATTGCGGGGTTAGAGGGTTCCGCCAACGTCTCCGATGCCGAAATTCCTCGAATCGGAGAAATCTACTGGAAGCGACACGTAAAACTATCGAATACCGAATTAATGCGCTGGCTCATTCGGGGTGCATACAGGGTCGATTACCCAAAGAAGGATTGTTCTCATTAAACCAATTGTCTCCATTGGTTAGTAGGCAGCGGTCTAGGCCAGTCTTTAAGAAAGTGTCCCATTACTAAATCTCGCATCAAATACTAGTTATGATGGGAGGTTATGGAGAAGGGGGGGACAGTTTTATCGTGGCAGACGATGAATCTCTCAGCTCTCCATGTCCGTTTTCATCAAGGTTCAGAGTTTCAGGAGTTAATAAATAGGGGCAGATATCTCACTCAGAAGAGCAAACAACTCTTCATCAACCAATCTACAACTTCTTCTACATCTCAAGCTCCAGATCCGACAGTTCCTAATCATGAACCTCTGGGCTCTACTCGCAGTAGTGACTGGCGCCTCCGCCGCCGCCACCACCACGCTACCCAAATCCTCCGGGTCTACTTCCGTTCCAACTGCTATCCCCGTCAGCGGCTCGTACGATGGTGGCATGAAGCGATTCGAAAGAAATCGTAAGATATTTCTAGCAGGATAGAGTTAGAAAAGTCCTAAAAGTGACTAGCATCCGTCTGTCAGGGCCAGACCGAGACAGGCGAGAAGGACGCCATGTTCATCCTCGAGAACGGTGCCACACTCTCCAATGTCATCATCGGGAAGAGTCAGGCCGAGGGTGTCCACTGCAAGGGAGCCTGGTAGGTCACCAGCCTGAAAATACAGAAATAGTGTTGACATGGGCTCCAGCACCCTGAACAACGTCTGGTGGGCAGACGTCTGCGAGGATGCCGCCACCTTCAAGCAGTCATCAGGAACATCATACGTCAACGGTGGCGGCGCCTTCAAGGCCGAGGACAAGATCTTCCAGTTCAACGGGCGCGGTACCGTCCGCATCAAGGACTTTTACGCCGAAGACTACGGCAAGGTGGTCCGCAGCTGTGGCAACTGCTCGGGCAATGGAGGGCCACGCAACATTGTCATTGAGAACTCAGTAGCTGTCGACGGTGGCGTGTTGTGTGGCATCAACACCAACTATGGCGACACGTGCAAGATATCCAATACGTGCCAGGACGGTGGCAAGAGCTGTGACAGATACAAGGGAAACTCGAGTGGCGACGAGCCCACCAAGATTGGCTCGGGCCCGGATGGGACGTATTGCACTGTCTCTGGGTTGACCACAAGCTGCTAAGTCGCTAGGGGATGCCACATGGCGGTTGATGACAGGGCTAGATGGACGCGAAGTCAAGGTCTCCCGAATTTACCTTTCCTTATTTCACGAGCTTCAATATGGCCCACAGAACAAACACCTCCTTTCCTGAGACGCACTTGGTGGCACTGGTGTATACAGGGCAATTACTCTTCCGTACTCCATGTGGTAGCCTTCTCACTCTACTGCTTACGCCCAAAGCTTATCCTTCCCCATCATATGAGATACCCCTTCAGGGGGCTGTAGGGTGTAGGCTGGGGATGCGACCCTACCACATAGCTGCCAAGGCTAGGCAATGACTGTTGTATCCTATCTAGACGGACGTTCGCCGAACAACACGACTTCAATCGCCGCATTAGAATTGTCAGGGGTTAAACTGCAATTATGGCGTATCTCTATAGACTCGAGTCTAACCAACCCAATGGCATACTCGTTGGAGGCGCTCGACCAACACAACACAGCGAGGCTTTCTCGGGCGTACTCGTACAAAGGCTTCTAGAAACCGGATATGCGGCACTCCCTGCTTCTTGTCTGAGGCACAGAGGCAAAGTCAAGCGTTTGGAATGCATGATGGTCTGTGTTGGACCACGTCGGACCCCAAACAGACCCAACACCATTGCAGGCAGGCAGCCACATGTCGGATGTCATGAATACTCCGTGCCCGGCGATATGATTCACTTTGGCCGACGCAACCAAAGGAGCACGGGCATCGACGAGTCCAATGACGGCTCAACACCACATCATCGGGCTCGACCGCTCGTCAGTTGTCACCCTCTTGGTCTCTCATGCGCGCGGATCTGCTGTGGACGACAAGACTATGCCCACTGCCGATTCCAAATGCGTCCATAGCTGGAGGGACGGGATGGAGTCTGGCGGGCTCTTCGCAGGCTCACCGCAACAATGCGGCCGGCCCCCAGCCGCTCCGCGCTCTGATCATGGGGACCGAGACCCCCCCCCCCCCTCCTCCTCGAGGCCCCTCCCGAGACTTGTCGCTGGGCGCACAAATCGTCAACAGCAGCGATGGCCTGTGCTTTTCTGGTGGCGAACCTGCATCAGGAGACACACGACGAGGTTTCAGAGCGGCCCGCCGAAGACACAAGATGTTGTCGAGACATCAACTTACCAGCCTGATATCTGTGCGCGTCGTTGCACGTGGGCACACAGTTGAGGCGGGACAATCAGTGGTGAGCCAGCGTGACGCCGGCTGATCTAGGCTTCCTAGTCAGATTCGGGACATAGTATGATAGTGCTAATACCTTCATCGTACGTTCAAGAAACGGCTGGCGCGCATCCATCTGCCTGCCGGGGCGGCGACGCCTGGCCAGCAATAGGCGCCGTGTAACATTGGGGTATCGCCGTCTGGGTATCGCCGTATCGGCGATTGGGGGATCTCGCGGATCTGGCATCTGCCTGGATCCCCCCTGCTTGTCTGAGATTGGCTCATGTCCCGCCAGCCCTGTTCGACCTCGCAACGGCCAATCGAGTTTTATCGTCCTCAAGCCATCTTCGACATGCTGGCCATCGAAATATGGCTGCCTAATTGCCAGTTTGCCAATTTACCCGCTCAAAGCCCGCAGCACCGGAATCGCCCATGTCAACCGTATTCGCATGTAGTAATAATGGCACGGTCCACCGTCGATCAGTCATCACCCGTGTCGTCCAGCGCCGCTCCTCAATGCTTCCGGGGCTTGGCACCAGTCCGGTTTTCGGCTGTCTGGGCCATTGAGTCTAGGGGGGCCGTGTGGAGGTGATACAGATGCTCTGCGGAAGAGCGCCGCTGCCAAACTCCGGCACGAGAGCTCCACGTCAGTTGGATACGGCTCTTGGCAATGTACGAGCAGCGCCTAAGGCGCGTAGTAGTGCCCGTAGCAGACGGTATCCGTCCGGAGTACTACGGTCCTGCCACTAATATCACCAGTGGAAATACCCGGAACACTGACTCAGCAGTATTGCTCCGGCCCCGTAGACGCGGAGGAGACATATCATCGCGATACATGGTTTCTTCGACTGCCGAGACAGCGCGGAAGAATCATGGGGCTGTTGCAGATGGCATCTGAGGACAATCGCCCAATTCTGTTCCTGGGGAGCTGGAGCCTAATCTACGTAAATCCTACCGTGATGAATCATGAAGCCCCGGATATCCACTTGTGTCTCGGCGAGTATCATTTACGACATTGCTTGTGTCCATGCCTGCATTTACCCACTAGTACTACATAGTAGTAGTAGTTTGACTGCTACGAGTACGAGTAGATTGATATGTAATGATAGTGTCAAACAACTGCCCAGGAAAAAATCTTGGAAAGTCGTTGTGCATGCTGATATACTCTATAATGCACAATATAATAGAAGTTACTCACGTAAAAATTTGCAAGCAACATAGCGAAGCTTTATTTGTTGTTTTGCGAGGACATATCGGCCATGGCTTGCAGATTAGGTGGTTCCGGGTAGCAACGCGAGCTCAATTGGATGTCCCCACGAGGCTACGAGCCGCGTACTATGCGTTACTCGTACCTGCTCTATACAGATAACTGTCCACTCGTGAGTCATGAACATTGTACACGTAGCTTCTAGTGATCTCATAGGTAGGCGGCTCACCACACTGGCTCCTTCCAGTTTGAACACCTGCAAGGCTGTACGGAAGGCGCCAGCAGCACGATTGCGCAAGATGGTCTGGTAACAATATTCATCCTGTGGATCTCTGAGCTCCCTCTGGTATTCTCTCCTCGTTTGCCATCATTGCTCAGCCTACTCCGTACCACGTATGGATACAGCTTTAGTTTTCCCGCGCCACATGCTCAACATGCGAGCTATGAACCACCACCTGAAAACTTTTTTGCGACTGTTGCAGGTGCGCGAACACAAGCTTTGACGAACCTGAGTGCAACCACGACCACGCGACTGTTCGTATGGCCATCAGACATCTTTGCCGCCGGATGCGAGGTGCTTATTCTGGTCCGCTCTCTCGTGGCCCCGACGAGTTGGATCATTGATAGTATCTTGGCACTAGGTCGATATCAATTTCATCAAAGGCCTCAAAGGACTCAAATTTATGGCTGACCTAATTACGACTATGGTTTTATGCTCTTGTGACTGACGGGGAGAATCAGATCAAGTAATACTACGAGTAATCAACCGGACCTGTCGACCGTATTTGGAAACTCAGCAATCAGAGGGTCTGGAGGCACATTCGATGTATTAATAATACTGGTGTCATCGACACGTTCGGAGGACTTCCACAATAGGCTACCGGTCGGCCAAGAGCGAAGTTGTGTCACCATCCTCCTGTTGGGGGCGGCACCGGGCCGCTCACGGCTTGCTCCCCACGCCAGCTGGTGGCTATCGAATCAGAAGCCCATTGATCGCAATCTCTAAGTTGTGAGCTAGCCAGCCAAGTGATTGTTCAGCTGGTAGTCAGAAAGTCGCCGCGATGCGATGTACTCATTCAGAGCTAGTTGTCGTCAGAATGCGCTGGTCTGAGCCAGAATAGCCGCCAGTTTCCCAGAACTCTTTCCCTCGAGTTCGACGAGGGTGCCACCACGGATTCTAGCGAAATCCTGTTGGCTTGACACAAGTCGGGCCAACGTCAGTTCCCTAACTCCTTCACGCAAACGGTACGGGGTGGAATCAATCAAGGGCTTGCTAGTCGGCACAGCATTGGAATTTACCACGCCATCTCTCATGGCGTTGGCTACGAAGTACTGATATTATTATTCGATATCATAAAACCAGCTCCTGGTGAGCCCACTGGTTGTTTTCATGGCAGCCCTGTCTGAGCCAATGGGAACACTGCGCTGATCTCGCCTGCCGGGTGCGCTTCCCTGACCCTTGCTTTGCTCCCTGCGTCGATCTTTGACGAGGCGACTCCTCTCGCCACATAGCGACCAGTACGTAATAGTACGAGTACTCGTAACTGCTGCGGATCTACGCCAACTTTGGATCTGGTCCCGTCGACAACCTGGACTACAGGCTGTGGGGTCGACGTGAAGCTCAAAGTCTTCTTTCGTTGGTCTGATAAGCCTGGTTTACCGGCGCGGTGAGGTAAATCGGGTAGTAGTAGCCTCGCAGTTGGAATTGTGGCGGAACAGTACGGAGTAGTTCGTGCTGATATGCAAGACTGCAACATCTCCGAACACTCAATGTTTGCAGCCTGTAGAATTGGGCATTCTGATTGAACGCGAGACCTGTCACATAATCAACACACAAAGTCTACCGCGATGGCGGCTCGGTAACACGGCCGGGATTGGCTTTTCCCTATTTGGGACCTTGTCGACCCATCTGATAGATCAACGTATTTGGTGATCAGCAAAGGGTGTTGAGAGAACGGCTGTCGAGGCGTGACCCGAGCCTCAACCGATGCAGTCACCTGGCACCGAGTACGTATACGCAGTAATTCGTTTTCAGCTTTGATAATATTACTATTGCAGGGAGTTTCGAGAATGAATGGGTCGAGCTGTCGAAAAATGATGCCTTTCCGATAACCGACGGTACTATTAGGGCCCCTGGAAGTATGTACCCACTGCAATAAAGCGTGAGACATGAGCGATGACTTGCTTTAACGTCTTCCACTGACAGCTGCAACTACAAGATCACCAAGGTAACGGAAAGGAGCCAATCGCCAGACGCCCGAGAAGCGATCGACAGCCAAAACAACGCCGACTCTTCCTCGCTAAAATTTATCGAACCAAGGATAGCCAAAGGGGAATACATAATATTACATCCTTTCTTTTGAGCCCCTGCTCCGTGTCAGGGACGCCCTCTGACACGAAGTACTCCGTACGAGTACGAGCGCAAATCTACTCGTAATACCCATGGGCCATGGCGGGACGTCAGGAATTGCTTTTCTCACAATAGAGCTCAACTCGTGTGGTTCCCTTTCCGGCTTAGACGCTGCTCGGATCCCCGACTGGTTGACGAATCAGCGACGATCCGTAACAATGGCGCTCCCCTCCCGCTCCGGTTTTCACTCCCGGCCTGGCAGCTGCACAATTGCCATTGGCGGCCGTTGATGACATTGGTCAGATTATTATCCGTAGTTGGAATTCATCTGGTAATTCGAGTTGTGGCAGCTGCAGCCGCAGCAGCAGCATGACGGTCACTGGAAAATTCAACGCAAGGAGGCGCTGGACCAACTCGGCCACGGTACGTATACTCGTACACATACAAATTATCGAATTATCGAATTATTACATCCCGTTGGTTCGTGTGAGGGCAGCGAGTCGGCGACAGCCGAGATGAATCACATCATTACTTGCAGGAGTCTCAAAAGCAAAGCACCGGCTCACTGGAATGTACGGATAGCTCCGGGATCAGCGCATCCCGGCACCCACACAGGAGTACTAAGGATCTTTGTCGAGACTGGAGGAGGAGGGGTGCTCCTGCGTAGGTGCGTAGGAAATGATAATAGCCATTGTCGCGCCAAGATTTCACACGGCGCACAGCTGGGCTGGCCGGAGGAAGACGGCGAACGGCGATGGACAAAGAGATTTGGGAGCGTGGGAGGATCCGGAGCACCGCCCACCAGTCAGCAAATGTGGGAGCGACAAAGCGACGAGGCACGACCTGACAGGCGTCCCTAGCAAGCAAGCCCTCGCATCATTTCCACCCGGGGGATTGTCCAAGCCGGAACCAGGACCAGGGCCAGGCCAGGAAGAGGCCTGCTTTGTCTGCCTCTGGGGCCCTGGGCAGTGCTCCACGCAAGCCGCCGTGATCGACGACTCTGCATTGCATGGCACTGGGCCACTGGGCCACTGGCGCTAGGAGGGACGGCAGCCCACTCGACCACCACAACCACCACAACCACCATGACCACCATGGCCACCACGGCCACCACGGCCACTACCCACGAGTCAGCGGACTAAGCTGGTTGTGGTGGTTGAGCATCGCAGCGAGAGCCTGGATATGATCACCGTTGTGACGAGTCGCACCCGCTGGGCCTGACGACCGACAATGTCCCTCTCCCTGGAGCTGGCCCGATACTATCCTGGACAAGCTGCTGCGAACACGGGCGGGTCATATTACCCGTACATTATTGTTGGCTTTGCTGGGGCCCGAGGTAACAGGTACCATCCCTCCTTGCCTTGGAGTTGATTCATCGTGACGCGCGACACGCTCGTGGTGTTCCAAAACCAGGATCACGTCGTCCGGGGAGGATGAGATAATACGTAGTAGAGAGCCTTAAACCTGGAACCCCGGGAACCCAGGATAACGGCGTGCAAGCAAGCCCCAGCCAGGGAAACGAGTCGACGACGTCGACATCCGGCCAGGGGCATCTTCAAGGCACACGACGGGTGGGAGCAAGCACGGTCGGGCCAACCATTGTTCATTTGGCTGGAATGCGTTGTGCGGGATGGGGGCTGGCTGGGGCATCCTGAGCAGTCTGAGCAGTCTGGGCAGCCTGGGCAGCCTGGGCAGGCTCCTGACAAGATCCATGGATGTCTCGTCGTCCGACGTCCACAACGCCGACCACAGCGGCACTGCCGACGTAATAATGGCCCATCTCTCATGGCAGTGATCCGTGGATGGCACTTCTCTCGCGCCTATTGCTTTACCTGCGCTAAGGCCGCCCACTGGACCTCGCATCATCTCGCTGATTTTCATCCCTGCACTCCAGGACCCCTGCCCCAGGACTCCCCCACCACCAGCAATGGCAGCCGTCCACCATACTCCCATGGGTGGCCAATCAGTTGCTGATCCGATACGGCCACTCCCAGGCGTGAGGTGTGTCCCCTGGTAGCTCTAGTACTAGCTCCCTGCAGCCAATCTTGGCCCCCCCGTGGCTTGCTTGACCCAAACTTATACGCTTACAGCGACAATGTCCTCGAGTTCTCATATCGGATCCGCCTCGTGCCGACTCATCAGCGTCTGGGCGTCTTTCTTTGTCGTCCTCATCTATGTACGAGTGGTCGTACGCTGCGTTTGTACCGGACAATCTAGAATACTGCCTTTTCTCTCTCGGGATTTTTCCACCGGCACAGTACCGTGGCCCCCTCTCGCATCCATCTTCGACGCAAAACTTCAAGTCAGGCAGATCTTCTATGTGGTAAGATTCAGATTTCGCATCATCCAGCCCCCTCACTTTTCCTATATGTAGAGCACCCTTAAATCTTGGCTCCCGACCCTGTGCCGTGTTGCGATACGGCACGAGGTACGTAGCGGGTGTATCTATTAGTTTCATTCCGGCGGTATTGCCGTACGGGTACATGAGGGCCCTGCTTTCATTCCTCCGATTCTTGCCCGATCCACGTCTAATGCAGGACCCAAGTGGTTTCTTTTCGACTTCCACAAGCCTTGGACGTCAACGTGGCGTCGAAACGGCCTTTTTTTTCTTCCCTTTCCTTTCTTCTCTACCACCCAATAGCCTTTCGCCTCCCACTCAGCTATTCAACGGGCGAGTGCTGGATTGTCAGACATCAAAGAGTGGCAATGATAGATATCATGTTGAGAGGCCCAGGAGATTGCTCAGGGCACTACCCCATCCCTAGACTGGTTGGCATGGGCTTGATAAGAGCACCTGGGAGACTGTCGTTTGGGCTGCTGTCATGTCATGACGACTGACGGGAGGTCACGGGGACCGTCCCAGCGTCGTCATCAGCGCCTGGAGCATTGCATTACCGGCCCAAGACTCTCAGGCCCTCGGGTCCTCAGCTCGACATGGCATGGTCCCACAGCGGTTTAGGTACGAGTACTCGTACCTGGGCTGGGGCCCTCGGGGCCATTGCAAAGTCGTTCTGGCTAGCAGGTCACCTCCCCCACACACACCCCCTTGGCTCGTTCCATCCTTGCATCAAATGGCAGGCTGGCAGGCTGGCATCCTCCACTTGTCCCGTCGCGGGCGGGACCAGCGATTTTCCAAATACTCCCCGATCTATCCCTGCGGTCCCCAGATGGCAGCTAGCCGGCGCCACTGGCAGTGCAGACGCGGCACGACTGGGGCAAGGCTGGTACGAGTACTTGGTACCGTTCCCTGCCTGGGAGCAAGTTGCAAAGACGTCGGTGGCCCAGTGGGGCATCTGTCAATGTACCCTTTCTACATCTGGCTCTGCTTGGCTCGACAGCCAACCTGGAACGTCGAGAACAAAAGCAACCAGACAGAGCCTTATCACCCCCGCCTGCTTCGTACTCTACCTCGTCCCTCGTACCGACTTTCAAAAAAGCAGGCCCCCCTCCTCGAAATCCATAGCATCATGTACTATTAGTACTCCTATGTGGCCTGGACCCCACACATCAGCTAGCTAATACCTGGCTTACCACCCGAAGACGCTCTGCATCATCTTCCCCCTTCATATCACCTCCTCGCACGACTTGCCTGGTTCTTGGAAGCAGGGCACGACGACTCACATACGACCTTTAGACAACCAAAAGAAATGCCCGCCCATGTCTCTGATTTTCCCATCTCGACCATCTCCTGACATCACACGAGGCTCTCGACATTCTTGACTCTCGGTCGTTTTGCATCTCCCTTGGCTTTGACTCAGGCTTCATTGGCGCGCCTCCTCCCAACTGGCTCCATCTTCCGGCTGGACTCCCATCTTCCGGCTGCTGGTTTTCCACCTGACTCTTCCTCTCGCGTGGACCAGGCCATCAACTCGCCGAGCCGCGCGCATTTCAGACTCCACAGGTTCAAGGCAAGGACTGGGCTTTTTTAATGATAGTTGCAGCATTGGAGATTGCCGTTTCTGCGACTGGAGCAACCTTGCAGACAGGTGAGTCTGATCGCAGCTCCTCCTGCTTATCTCCCCTCGAGAGGCTCGCATGCACCTCGTCAGCCCCCTTCTTTCCTTGCTGGCCACGATATGAGAACTGTCCTGACTGTTCGTAACAGCAGAAATAGGGACAGCCGGCTGCTGAGTCTGTCTCGGATCACTCCAGACCTTCCCTTGGGACTCTTTGTGGATCCCAACTCAGAGCTCCTCTAGACACTCAGGCTGGGCCTCTGCGAATCATATCAGGTCGCCTGTCTTTTGTTGTTATCAACGACCACCTTAATCTGGAATGCCACTGTCTCTTTCAAAGATCGATAGTTTCGCGCAGCAACCTCGAGAATCCGACTTCTCACCAGTAAGATGGCCCCGAGCTGCCCCCTCTGTCTCAGCCGAGATCAAGGCGACGAACGAGATGATGGGGAGGAAGGACCCATGGCTAACCGTGACCTACAGTAGTTCCAACGGTTAGCCAGTCACGTTGACCCCGTCCAATTTCCTGGAACGAAGAGTCAACAGCTGGAATTCGCCAACTCCTGGGTGATCCATCGAGACGCGACCTCGACGAAACTTGGTTTAAACACCAAGGGCTGACCACTTCTCTGTCCCAGACAGTGGTTTGCATTCTTAACCTCCTCGACGCCTTGCCAGACGACTTTTTACCTAAGGACTCTTCCTCCCTTTGGTGCAGCTTGGATGTCTATCGCCAAGTTCCAGTCTCCGTCTTACAAGTCATTCGAGGTGAGTCGACCCCTCAGACCTTGTTCCAATACTTGTCCTCTTGGTGGCCACAATTTTTTTTTTTGGCGTCTTCGTAGAGGACGAGCTAGTTGGAGCTTTTCACAGGACGAAGCCCGTGGTGATCCTGGGACGTTCCAAGGGGCTAACTTGGGGTATACGATAGCCCGGCTACCACCCGCAAAAGACAATAATTGTCGGCTTGGACGATAGACTAGAGTCCCCAGAGACTCTGACCCTGCGGTACGAAGAAGCTAGCCGAGCAGCGAACGGGGGAGACCCGCGGGGGGACTCCTCACCTATTTTCGACATGGCCACCTACAAGGCCGCGCCGTTGCCGTCCATGAACGGTGAGGACCACTACCCTGTGCTTTTGTCGGCGTTTTTGGATATCACGGTCGAATTCAAGGGCGAAGGGAAACCGTTGAGAGAGAAGTCGAGCTGACGTTGTCGTGGGTGAAGGTTACGATCCTTCCCGATACTCCCAGCCCACATACGAGCAATATCAACCGCAGTCATTCCCAACACAACAGCAGACGGAAAAGTTTGCGCAACTCAACCAGCAGGCGTTCGCGTCGAATAATGCAGTCGGGGGCTCGGTAGCCCCGTACATGGCCCCGGGGCCCGCGGTGCTCTCATGCCACCCAACGACGGGCATGTATGGGACCAAAGTGTTCCTCAAGATCTCGTCACAATATGACCTCTTCCAGCTCCCGACACCGCCGTACTTTTCACTGCAGTTTGGGTCAGAAAAGTGTGCGCTGACGGACATGACCAAGGACAGTCAGGATGGCAGCGGGTTCGTCTTCTCGTGCAATGCAGACGCGCCGCAGCCAATAGTCACGGGCTGTGACAGCAGCAGCGTGCCTCTGTCACTGGTGATCGAAGGTCCAGCCGGCGAGGAGATCTCGCGGACGGGCGCTGGGTCCTTCCAGTACCTCGAGGCTCCCGAGGACGATGTCACGCGCACAGCCAAGGTGTCTAAGCACGACGCCGCACCACCTGCCCACCAAGTCGGTGATCACTCGAGCAGCGTCTCACCAAAAACCTCCGAGGCCCCCATCCCCACGGATGCAGGTACAAATAGCTATGAGGATCCTTCGCAACAGGGGCAGTACGCCAATGCACCCTTCCCCACAGCCACCAACGACATGATCAGCACTTACAGGAGCTCGAGCTTCGTGGAGCCTCCCTACCACCGCCGTTCCGCGCACGGATGGACTGGTTTCCCGGGTACTCTTGGGAGCACCGGGAGGACCCCTTCCCTGGACCATGCTGGGATGGCAGGGAGATCGGGTCTGACGCCTCTCCCGGTGCCGTCTTCCCATGGAAACGGGGCACCCCAGCTTGTCCGGACAAGCACCATCACCAACCCCGGCGGGGCTTCACCGTACAGCCAAGTGTCGCTCTACTCGCACAAGGCAATCCTCAAGATCAACGGCAAGCTGGACACCATGGCAGAGAACTGGACGCAGGAGGAGTGGAGCAACCGGAGGCGCATCGTCATGTTCCGCCGGTCACAGGCTGGGTCTACGCTCAACGCCAGCTTCCGGCCTGTCCCCGTCAACGAGAGACCCCCCAACAGCATCTGCATCTCCTGCATCTGGTGGCAGGAGAAGAATGAATGCTTCGTGACGTCGGTGGACACCATCTACCTGCTGGAGCAGCTCGTCATGGGACCGACCCGGTTCAGCGTGGAGGAGAAGAACCGGATCCGGCGCAACCTTGAGGGATTCCACCCACTCACCGTGTCCAAGGGCAAGACGGAGAGCGAGGAGTTCTTCAAGCTCATCATGGCGTTCCCCAACCCCAAGCCGCGCAACATCGAGAAGGACGTCAAGGTGTTCCCCTGGAAGATCCTCGAGTCGGCGCTCAAGAAGATTATCGGAAAGTACAGCGCCAGCCCGAGCAGCGCAGGACCGCCCCCGAGCATGGTGCCGCCGGCGCCGTATGCAACGCTCCCCACGCCTCCAGGACATGGGCATGGGCATGGGCATGGCATGTCGTCGCAGCCAGGCGACCACCACAGCCAGTACTCGGTCCACTCGAGCCACCACGATGCCATCCCCTCGCCCAGATCGCTGTCCGGGTCGCAGCCCGCGTGGACACCATACACGGCAGCCCCTTCATACCAGTCGGCATCGAGCAGGACGCTCAGCCCCAACATGCGTCAGCCGAGCCCCCAGCACGCCCACCACGCTCCCCCGATACGAATCTCCACCAACCCTCTCCCGGCTGTCACGACCTATGACACAAGGTCCGTGCCGACTGGTGGATATGGAACGACGGGCCTGCACACCCCTGTCAGCCATCACCACTCGGCGGCGACTCCCACCCGGTGGGATAGCACGTCTGCCAACTACGCCGACGGCGGCTATCCCAGCCTAAGCTCGCACCACGGCGCGCACATGGCACACCCGGTCTACAGCACGGCGGGCACATACGGCGATGGTGGAGCACCACGGGCATGAGCCACTATTGGGGGGGATGGGGGAGAGGGGGAGAAGTAAGGCGGAGGGGAGGGTTGGTGCCCGAGTCACGATTCAGAAGTCACGGATTCACGAGGCCTGGGCGGGCACGAAGGGGGAGAACGCGATGAGTTTTTGGCGCCCCCCCGTGCTTGGTTGACTTCTGGGCCTCCCTCTGGAATTCGGGAGACTCCAGAAGGAGGAGAGAATATCGGCTACATGACATTGGACAGCCTCGTGAACGCATGTTGGGGGTCACTGGGAGGGTCGCGCGAGCAGGTCAGGTGGTTGTGGCGCACTCCAATCAGCTCCCACAGCAGCACACCCACCAGGGGCTCCCCTCCCCCCCTTCGGGACTCTGCAACATGACTGCAAGGCATGAGATCTCTCAAGGCTGGTTGGGCGGCTGCGATTGGAGCCGGGGGGGCTGCATGCCTCTGCCGGTGTGGCAGGGCAGTGGGTTGGGGGAAACGGGGCTTGTCATGCCCTGCAACTGGGGGGGACCCATGATGGCCATGATATGCCTCCTCCCCGTCTCTTATACCGAGAGGCCCGGACGGCGCGCCGCTCCCTCCCTTGCCCTTCCCTTGCCCTCTCCCGCTATGCCTTTTCTTAGCTTGCCCAGCCCTTGGCTTCGTCCTGTCGTGGGCCATGGCTGGTCTTATGCACCCACCCGCGGCGTGCAGCATCGACCAGCAGCCCGGTCATGGGATGTCTAGTTGCATCTCCATGATCGTCATGGACCACCCTCTACCCCATGTCTGCCCGCGGAAGAATGGCCGTCCTCCTCCTGCTACCCGGGCATCATATCGCCCTCTCTGCCAGTCGGCTGCTCTCCGACCCGTGGCCTTGAAACCCGTCCCCCCCTCCCCCTCCCCCCTCGGGGGCCATCATGGGGTCTCGGTAGTTGCGCCCCCCTCCTCCGATTGACATGTCTCACGCGCACGCGGGGGCCGCATGTCGCGGCTCGTGTTGCTCATATTGCTCAACCACCATGACCCCACGGCCGCTTCACGGGCCGCAGCTACGGGTTGCTTGGCTGGCTGGAACTGTCGAGCGCCAGACGCCAAGGCTTGGTATTCGCCTCCACGCTCGCAGCTCAGAGTCGTTTCTACTCCCGATGTATGTATGCCGGGGCGCATTTTCCGGTTTTCTTTGCACGGGGGGTGGTAGTGGCGGTTTGAAAATGCATCTTGATGGGGAACTTGCGTGGTTTCTTTCCTCCTTGGCCCCTGGGGGTTTTTCTTGCACGAGAGGGGGGGTTTCCTAACGTACACACACGGTTGTTAGACATTTCTTGGGTTTTATTTTTCCTTTCTCTCCGGGAGGGGGGGGACAGGTCAATCAATACCATATAGACTGGGGCGGCTTCGTGTTGCTATAGACCTTGACGTTTTGTGGGAAAGGGAGGGGCGTGGGAACATCTCATGTACTAATGATGACGGGACATGTTATTTTTGGTGGCGCCTGATTCTTCATTTATGGGGGCTAGTTCTATTTTTTTTCTTGGTATGGAAAGTCATGGTCTCAAGGGTTTCAGCCTGGCATAAGAGCAGCTCGGATTCACTGGTCAGGGAGGGCGTGGTGGGAATACCGTGTTCGGTTAAATGTCTTCCTTTTTGCCGTCTTTTAGAGGCTTTACCGTGCTTGGATGCATGTATATATATTATCCCTATCTCCTGCAGAGTATTGGTTTTTGAGTTTTCAGCTGTGTCTTGTTGTTTGCTTTTGTTGACAATGGGGGGGGCCTGAGTCTTGTGTATGGGAGAAAAGCAGATGGTGGTTTTATGAATGCCCGACAGCTTGATTCAGTTTGTCTTCTTGGCTTTGGCTCGTCTCTGGCCCGTTTCTATTTCCGTTTTGGGAGTGGCAGAGACTAATAATTAGTTTGTTGTTGTTGTGTTTTTCAAAATTGGTAGTAACGTTATCGAATTGTAAAACTTGAACACGCTATTGCCACTCTTCAGATGATTTCAACAATCCTGTAATGCCGCCATAAACGGGGCAAATAAGCTCCAGTCTTGGTCAAGATCCAACCTAGCTGTAGCGAGACCAAGCTCAAACCTATCCTCAGCTTCCATGTCGTCGTCCCATGTGCTTTCGCCGACCATGAACGCGTCACAAGGGTAATAGCCCATGTATTCAATGCCATAGTCCCCAACCCCAACCGAGAGATTGTCGTTGGAACTACATGTCCGTGAGTCTGTCGTATGACATGTCGCAGAGCCTGAACGTATTGCAGAATCCATGGTCTGGCGTCTAGTATCACCCGGCCCCTGCTTCCGAGAAAAGTGGCCAAAGTACGGAACTGTAATTGTGTTCCGAGGCATCCCAGCAGGGATTCTTCCTGAAAGCAACACTAGCGAATCTCGACACTGAGAGGCAATACCGCATCCAGCCCCATACCGCTCCGCCAATCTCTGGAAAACAGCCTCCACGCGAGAAACCAGCTGCATATCCTCCTCACCCACCCCTCCATCAGGGGGGGTCGTCGGCGCACCCGACCAGCAGGACCAGCGTGGAGGCAAACCCCACAAAGTCGGACGTCTTGCAGTCGAAGAGACTCCTGCCGCTTCGCGTCTCGGACCGCAGTTGGAGAAACAGCCGGGCCATGCTGTGCGCGGCGTCGGTGCATAGCCTCCTGCTGAGGCCTGTGGCGTGATCTGACCGCGGAGGCGAGGAGGAGGGCGGGTTTAGGAACGGAAGATGGATGTGCATGCGGGCGTGGAAGAAGAAGAAATGGACAAGAAGGCGGTCGACGAGGTCGTCGTCACGTCCATCCGGGCCTTTGTTTGGGATGTCCCACCAGTCGGGGGGGGATGGCGGCCATGGCGTCCATCTGCTCGTCGAGGAGCATGGCCTGGGCAAAGGAGCGGCTAGTATAAGGTGATATGTTGCACTCAATGGCCTGACCGGCGATGACTGCGCAGCGGTGGATGAATTCGGGGAGCTAGACGTGCAGAGGCCCAGGGGCCACGGCGCCGGTGGTGAGGTCGGTGGAGAGGGCGTCGTTGAAGTCGTGGGGTAGGCCGAGGAGGAGGCTGGTGAAGCGGTCGCCGTGGTAGATGGCCAGCCAGATGCGGTGGTGGATAGTGGAGGTGGAGACGCGGTGTAAGCCTTGTTGGTGTGTTTGTGAGTACCTACATTGCACATACACATGCGAGTATTTGTCGTTCATCGGCTCGGTGATGGGAGATGATGGGACGTACCATGAGCTGCGCAATACCTAGGCCTTTGCGTCAGGTTAGCCACGCTCGACGAGGCCGACCAAAATCGGTAAACGTCTTGGCCAGGAGAATCAAACACTCCATGCCGGCCACGGTAGCGGCTAGCGAACACGTCGCCTAGGGCTCGGGGTGTGAGGATGTGACTTGGCGTGTCTTCTGGCGGGAGCTGGCCCACCAGTCGCCGTTGCGGGTGAGAGTGGTGGTGATTTCGTCGTAGCCGGGAAGGACGGCGCGGAGGGTCTCGCAGACGGTGGCAGATGAGCCCGTCATGTCAGGGATGGTGCTGGGGTTGGTGGTGATGTGTGATACGGTGCCGTTCTGGTGGTTGTGTAGTAATGCTCATGCCTGTACGCTTGGGATGCGGGGGTTCTATACCTGAGTCTGTTCTAGCATAGAAACTAAGGGTGGAAGGCCAGAATTGGGCCTTCAGGAGCTCGAAATCGAGGGGTTCTTCAAGTTGATGTTTCTGGAGGGGGGATGGGGCATGTACTTGAGATGGAGTGCGACTACGTCCGTTGCTGTCAAAGGCGTTGCTGTCTCTGTCCCGTTGGTCTATGCACGCCAAGCCGGGGGAAGAGCAGTGGGCACATGATAAACGACCATGGGACTAAAATGCATCTGATCTTGCGTCTTCGGCCTGGGGTGTGATAGCACTATGGGTCAGACTCCAAGGATGACGGCCCATGGGGATGCTCACATTCGGTGCAGCTTCGCGTTCCCTTGCGCATGTGTTTCCTGCGAGGGGGAACTTGGCTGTTCATTTCGTCCATTGAATATATGGGAAATGTCGGCCGCTACGGATGGATTCATGGACTGTAGTGATGATAGATAATGGGGCGTGGAATTGCTGACACGGAAGCATTCGTCCGTGGCTTTGTCTGCCAAGACGGACCAACAGCTCTTTGGTCCGCACAAGTCCGTAGTGACCGCTTATGCCACATGTATTTGCCTACCGCCGTCCGTTATTTGTCCGACGTGATACTATGTGCAACAAGCTGTTCGTCTGTCTGCTCGTCCGTGTCAAGCGCTTGACGGACCATGCCTGCAGTATACGAAGGTAATACTCAGTATAACACAATAAGAGCAGTTGAGTATAAAGAGCCATGCTCGTCGGGCTCACTTCCAATACTTGAACATTCATTTCCAATAGTAAGGCAACTAGTTAACTGATCATTTACCCCAACTTCTTCCATAATACTACTTTGACATCACCGCCTCTCTCTCCGAAATCAAGGTCCAAATTGGCCAGGCCTGGTCTGCCTTTAGGCATGTTGATGTCTTGATGAACAATGCCGGCATGTCGGCGATGAAGCCTGCCGAAGAGGCCGAGTAGGTCCAACTTGGTTCTGGAAGACCCCAACCCTCAACTTGGCTGACATGCATATGTACACAGCGACGACGTTATCCAGGCCATGTTCCAGGCCAACCTCTTCGGCCACATGCGCGTCACACACACAATCCTTCCGTGCATGCGTAATCAGGGCCACGGCTGCATCACCTTTACCTTGTCGAGCACCACCTGGACACCCCTCCCCTTGGTGTCGCACTACGCGGCTTCCAAGGCCGCTCTGAGCACCTACGTCGAGTCCCTCGACAAGGAACTCCGTCCTCTGGGCGTCTGGTGTGTTGCCGTTGAGTGCAGAGGCTTTCCCACCAACCTCGGTCATCCCCGCGACTCGTCCCAGGCTGGGTTTGGGAGCGCGGGTCCGGCCATTGACGCCTACGGTCCGTTGTTCACGTCTCTCGTCACCAAGTTAGCAACCAACCCCTCTGCACACATGCCTGGAGACGTTCCCAAAGCGGCGGCTCGTATCATCGACATTGTCAAGAGGGAGGGGAGGGCCGGGGAGAAGACCTGGGCGGTTCGAGTGGCACTGGGCTCGGACGGCATGGGCTCGGCGAAACAGCGATGCGAGGAGCAGCTCAAGCTGATTGACATGTGGAGGGATGTCAGTCTCAGCACAGACCGGGAGGAGAACAATGGGGGGGGAGTCGGTGGCAAACAAGGAGCTGTTCGAGTTCACTACTGTCTTGTAATTTTAGATGATAGCACGGGGAGGAGATGGGGGATAATGTGGACAGAGGACAGTGTAGCAGAAAGGACAAAACATGCTAAATTAAATAAATACTCCGTAACCTAATGCTCACCCATTACCAACATATCAGTTCAACCCACTCTGCAGTCCCTTGATGACCACCATGGCACCCCAGGCACCAGGATCAGGAGGCAGATCACCACTACCACCGGCTCCAGCACCAACATAGGTAGCACGGCCCAGACGAGGTGTCATGGTTTTGGTGCCCTCAGCTCCCTTCACAGCGGCGTCGACACCTTTGGCGAAGCCACCGTTGGACATGCCCTCGGCAAAGGGGATCAGAGTGTCCATGACGGTACGGTCACCCACCTTGGCTGGTGTGTACCTCCTCAGGCTGGCCAGGGCCGTGGTCAGGGCAGTCCCCCACAGCGCAACGGGGCCCTTGGACGCAGCAAGCTCGATGTTGTTCTCGACAGCCGACCGCAGCGCCACGAAGAAGATGCCCAGGATACCACCCAAGGTACCACCCATCTTGCTCTCGACAATCTCCTCGAGCTCATGCAGCACCTTGACCACCGACCCAGACTTGGCCAGACCAGCATCCAGCGCCGCCGTCAGCGCCGTAGCTCCCGTCTTGAGCGTCTCGCCACAGTCGCCATCGCCCATGACGGTATCCCACTTGGTCAGATCCGGCTCCGCCTTGACAAGGTCCTCGCACGCCTTCCGCAGCATCTTCTCCATGACACCAGCATCCACCTTGAGGTCGTGCGTCTCATCCACCACCTTGGGCTCCTCCTTGGGCGCCTCCACAAACTGCTCACTGCGCGCGCGCCGCGTGCCCTGCGATCCGGCGACCGACTCCCAGGCCGTCGTGGTGCGCGCGTCGAAGAAGTCCTTGATCTGCTCCACCGAGTACTTGCACCCCCTGGCCGCGGCCGAGGCGTTGATGACGGACACGCTGAACGCCGGCGCATTCAGCGACGTCTCCAGGAATCCCGACACGACGCGCGACGGCACCAGCTTCCAGTCGCGCTCCAGCTGCTCCAGCACCTCGTCCACCAGCGCGCCCGTCTCCAGGTGCGACATGCCGCCAAAGTTGCTGATCAGCAGCATCGTCTCGTCGCCGGCCCCAAACTTGACGTAGCCGCGCTCCGGGTCCGCCTCGTCCAGGCAGTGCGTCAGGATCTGGCCCACCAGCTCCGACGGCGACGGCGCGGGCTTGAGCTTCTTGTAGCCCGGTTCGTTGTGCGGGCCCGTCCCCAGCTCGACCTCGTCCGGGTCCAGCATGCCGTGCTCGGTCCGCCCGGGCACGTGGCAGTGGTCGAGCGTCGCCGCGATGGACACGATCTGCTCCGAGAAGGCCACGCCCAGGTCGTACACGTCGTCGAGGGAGCCGCCCGCGCCGGCTGCGCCGCCCATGACTTTCAGGACGCCGATCTGGCCGGCCAGGCCGCGCCGGCCGACCATGCTGCCCTTGCGGCCGACGGAGACGTCGTCGCCGCAGATGATGATGCGGCAGGGGCTGCCGCCCTTCGCGTTGGCCTTCTCGCTGGCGAGCCCAAAGTGCAGGCAGTCGCCCGTGTAGTTGGTGACGACGAGGATGGTGCCCTTGTCGCTGGGCACGGCGTCGATGCCCGCCAGGATCTGCTTGGTGCTGGGGCTGGCAAAGATGTCGCCCTGGACGGCGGCGGCGAGCATGTTGGTGCCGACGTAACCCGCCCAGGCGGGCTCGTGGCCGGAGCCGCCGCCGCTGATGAGGCTGACCTGGGAGCGAGGGTGGGAGGTGTCGTAGACGACGCGGTTGGATGAGTCGAGGTTGAGGGCTGTGTTGTAGGAGATGAGGCCGCGGAGGGACTTGTTGACGAGCCCGTCGGGCGAGTCGAAGAGGTGGCGCTTGGACATGGCGGCGGTTGTGTGATGAACAATGGGGTATTACCTGGTGATGAGAGGGGTTGGAGGAGAGAGAGAGAGAGAGAGAGGAGGAGGAGAGACAAGAGGGGAGAGGAGAATGGGATGGCTCAGTAAGATTTGGGGGAGCAATGGGAATCGCGGTTAGATACCGGTGTAGTACATGTACTACCGATCAGTGACGCCAGACTCGGGATTCCTGTAAGAGCCTGGAACAAGACACGGGACAGGACAAGGATGGCCTGGATGGATTAGAAAGAAAAAAAACTCTGGAGCTTCTCGTGAGCAGGTAGGCAGGTCTAGCGCAGGTCCAGGCTGATTGCAGAGCGCAGCTACGTAGTATTAGCCACATGTGGTCCCCTCGACTCGTCGCGGTGGCCGGAACCGACATGATCGGCGAAAGCTCCGGAGGGGAGGAGGAGCTGCAACAAGCTTCTGTCTGGGCCCCTCTCTGCCCCTCTCTGGCTCTCTCTCCAGGTCTTGGCCCCCTCCTCTCTGGGTCCTCTCCGGGCGTCTGTCAGGCTGCCCCTCTTCTGGAGGGGGGCCATGGATGTGAATGAGCGTGGCATTACATCGAATGATCGCCCGTGTTGGGGCGGCGTGGGTCCGGCGGCACCGGGGGATGCGGCTCGGGTTGCCTATTTGGGAAATCCCGGCGCCCATCTCTGGGTCTCGTATCCCCCTCAGAGGCGCTCAAAGGCGGGGTGACTGACAGCCTGACCCTGAACTGTTCCCAGCCTGTGTGCCTCTGTCCCGTCACTGTGATGATGGATATTAGCCGGAATACTGCTTGGAGACCTGCGGCGATGTCGGCGGGGCGCCGATGTGGCGAGCTGGGGGCGTACACTTGGCGAGCGAGGATTCACGTCGAGGACGAGGGCGTCTGGGTGCAACTCTGCTCTCCTTCTTCATTCACCTTTGTCTCCCCTCGATAATAATCTACCTCGACAAGTCTACCTCTCACCAGAAATCACACACATCACATTCACAATGGCCCCCCAGTGGAGAATCGCCATGGCCTGCGACGTACGCTGAGCACCTGCTATTACTCTATACTGGGAGAAGTGCCCGCTAACACATCGCAGGAGGCTGGCCTCTCGTACAAGAACAAGATCAAGGCCGACTTCGAGGCTGACCCTCGCGTCACCGAGGTGCTCGATGTCGGGTCCAACGCCCACGACGACAAGACGCCTTACCCCACGCGCGCCGCGGCAGCCGCCCGGCTCGTCGCCGAGGGCAAGGCAGACCGCGCGCTGCTCATCTGCGGGACGGGGCTGGGCGTGGCCATCAGCGCCAACAAGATCAAGGGCATCCGCGCCGTGACGGCCCACGACAGCTTCAGTGTCGAGCGCAGCGTCAAGAGCAACAACGCCCAGGTGCTGTGCATGGGCGAGCGCGTCGTCGGCATCGAGCTGGCGCGCAAGCTGGCCACCGAGTGGCTGGGCTACGAGTTTGACCCGGCGAGTGCGAGCGCCAAGAAGGTCCAGGAGATTGACCAGCTGGAGGCGTGATTTGTTTTTTTTTTACGAGTACGAGCAATATTACCTACATGGGCAGTGGGCAGTGTTGGGAGGAGAGATAGATGGGGGGAGGTACCCTGGATTGCCCGATGCGGTAATGCTGAGCTGCTGTGCGGAGGTGCAAATAGACCAAGCAATGATTACGAGCCAGAATGGATGAACCCTGCGCATCATGTGCCATCCAAAATTGTCAAAAATAAATTAATAGAACCTTGCCACGCACGAGGTCCAGACAAACATTGACAGGCATTGGCAGACCTTGAAAGACCCTGACAGACCCTGACAATTGGCGGCGGCCCGGGATCCCTGAACAGGAATGATCAGGCTCGGGATCGACTGCGACAATGCGGCGTCGTGGCCGTAGTGTGGGCTGTGTGGTTACTGTGGTGTACATAGTAGGTAACATGTAGAAGAATACTGGATCCGTATGGTGGGGGTTCGCTGGAATTCTGGGCCTTGGACTCCTCTGCTTCTGTAACTCTTACATCGTACATTCACGTTACGCCTGCGCATGCGAGTGCTACGTGATCTCCAAGTTATCCTGTTTCAAGCAATAATAATACTGGACCTCCCCAACAGACCCGGGTGAGTACACGTCAACCGTACGACACCGACCCTTGACGTCAAGCTACACCGACATCAAACATACTCACCCACCGCCACCAACCCTGAATACCCTCATTCCTCACCGACACCAGCCGCCATGGCCACGCCTCCCCCCCGTCGCCGGCTCGTCGGCCTGTCCACCAAGATGTACTTCTCCCTCCAGCGCACCCACGACTACACCGCCGACCTCCTCGCCGCCCTGCAGTCCCTCCCCGCCGACCAGCTCGCCCAGGTCGACGTCTTCCTCATCCCCGACTTCATCACCGTCGTCCCCACGGCCCACCAGCTGCGCGCCGCCAACTCCCCCGTCTGGCTCGGCGCCCAGGACACCCACTGGGAGGACAAGGGCGCCTTCACGGGCGAGGTCAGCCCTGCTGTGCTGCGCGAGGCGGGCGTCCGCATCGTCGAGGTCGGCCACGCCGAGCGCAGGCGCATCTTTGGCGAGGACGACGATATCACAGCCCGAAAGGCCGCGGCGGTGGCGCGCAATGGCATGGTCCCGCTGGTGTGCATCGGCGAGAGGACGAGGGGCGATGTGAGCGTCGCCGTGGACGAGTGCCAGGTCCAGGTCGATGCCGTCATGGCGGCCGTGCCGGACGATGCCGAGGTGGTGCTCGCGTACGAGCCCGTCTGGGCGATTGGGGCGAGCGAGCCGGCGGGCGAGGAGCATGTCATCAGTGTGGCGGATGGGCTGAGGGTGCTCAGGTCGGTGCAGCAGAGGAAGGGGCCTACGCGGGTGGTGTACGGGGGCAGCGCCGGCCCGGGGCTGTTTGACCGGCTCAAGACGGGGGTGGATGGGCTGTTCCTGGGCCGGTTTGGGCACGACGTGCCCCAGTTTGTGAGGACCGTCAAGGAGGTGATTGAGTCTTAGCTCTCGCTGCCTTACTGCTACCAATACAGAGTACTACCATCATTACTACACTAGGTATTGCTACAGTGAAAAATGAATGTTATACATGCCGGAGTCGGCGGATGGCTTCCCTCCCTAGCATCGGCACCGGATCGGATCGGCCAATGGCGGCTACGGCCGGCGGCATGAGCGGAGAGCTGTGCTCCGAACACCTGCCTTAGCTCATGTACTTGATGCCCTACCTACAGATATATTCATAGCAAGTACTTCGTATTAATATGTCCCTCAGTATGCTATTAGTTAGGGTTTGACGGCGGCATCCCACACCTTACCCCTCACCTGCCCGTCTTGGCCGACGTATAAGAAGCGCATCCCCCCAACACAACTTCATTTCGTTCTCTCCCTCTTTACCGAATCATCCGAAACCAATTTCAATCATCAAACCACATCTAAACCAAGCAACTAGCCAACAGGAAACAAAAAAAATCTTCCTTAACAGTTTGTGTTAAGCCCTCTCGGGATGGACGGCGCTGACCACGGCCATGCAGCTTCCACCGGTACATCCACCCAACGGAGCAGCCAAGATGGCGCCTTTCGATGGATCCGTATTATCCAAACTTGATTGTACACCTTCAGGTAATGTCTGTTGCATGAGCCGGTGCCCGCCCTTCTTTCTCGCTCGTCACTGGCAGCCACTGCGGCGGTCCAGTGTCGGGCGGGATAGGGGGGGCGTGGCTGAGATTATACGGCCGACAACTTGATCTGGATAATACCAGCGAAAGGATCATGCTCTCCCCCCCCCAAGCCGTCAAAGGACGTGCGCCTAACCTAGGCAGATTCAACATGACGCCCCCCGCCGCTACGTCGCCTACCTTTGAACGGGCCACTCCTGTGACCACCAAGTTCCCCTCCAAGGCCAACTCCTTGCCCACCATTGCCGACATGGAGGGCAACTGGGAGAACTTCCGCTTCGCCCCCATCCGCGAGAGCCAGGTCTCGCGCGCCATGACCCGCCGCTACTTTGATGACCTCGACGCCCACGCCGAGTCGGACATTGTCATCATCGGCGCCGGCTCCTGCGGCCTCAGCACCGCCTACGTGCTCGCGCGCCGCCGCCCGGACCTGCGCATCGCCATCATCGAGGCCAGCGTCTCCCCCGGCGGCGGCGCCTGGCTGGGCGGCCAGCTCTTCTCGGCCATGGTCATGCGCAAGCCCGCCGACGCCTTCCTGCGCGAGGTGGGCGTGCCGTACGAGGACGACGGCAACTTTGTCGTCGTCAAGCACGCCGCGCTGTTCACGTCCACGCTGCTGTCCAAGGTGCTGCAGATGCCCAACGTGAAGCTCTTCAACGCCACGTGCGTCGAGGACCTGATCACGCGGCCCGGCGAGGAGGGAACCGAGGGCGTGCGCATCGCGGGCGTCGTCACCAACTGGACCCTCGTGACCATGCACCACGACGACCAGTCGTGCATGGACCCCAACACCATCAACGCGCCGCTCGTCATCTCGACGACGGGCCACGATGGGCCCATGGGCGCCTTCTCGGTCAAGCGCCTCGTCAGCATGCAGCGCATCGAGAAGCTGGGCGGCATGCGGGGGCTGGACATGAACACGGCCGAGGACGCCATTGTCAAGAACACGCGCGAGGTGGTCCCGGGGTTGATTGTTGGCGGGATGGAGCTTTCCGAGGTGGACGGTGCGAACCGCATGGGTATGTTACCTTTGATGGGAATAAATATAGTAATGCTTGTACTGACTGAATCTAGGCCCGACTTTTGGTGCCATGGCCCTCAGCGGTGTCAAGGCCGCCGAGGAGGCTCTCAAGGTGTTTGACCTCCGCAAGAAGCAGAATGCCGTCTAAGGGTGGAAAACTGCGAGGGATTACTTCTGCGAACACGATGTTGGGACCAAAGCCGTCACTCATTTGGATGTGCTGGTATTATGTCGCTCATTTGGACGGACCGGATGTCACTTGTCTGAACACGCTGGATGTCGCTCGTTTGGGACACATGGATAGTTGCAACCAAGATTGAGATTGAATAAATGAACTATGGTTGCACATTAACCCACATCTGCCACCTGCAAAACTCCAATTGTGCTCTGCCTTGTTTTTCTCGTTGTATTCCATCGTAGTTGAGCTAGAGGTGACTCACGGCCTCGCCGGCCCGGTGGTGGCCGGAGTGGGTCCCGGACCAGCGGCGTGTTCCGGAGCAACGACCACGTTGGGCCGAGGTCGCTACGGCTTTCCAGTCCGTCGATAGTCGTGGATATGATTGCAGCGACGCTTCTCATAGGCTCGTGGCGTTTCCGGAGCCCCGAATAGATACCCGGGGTATTAAAGTCTGGTAGCGTCGGTCGCCCTCCCGACGGTTCCAAGTTGGCGTCCTCGGATGCTTACCGAGCGAGTCATGCAATGGGATAAATAAATGGCAGCGCCAGGTCACTGTGGAATATCCATTGACTGTTCAGAGACGAATATTCATACAAGCGCCTGCGTTTCGTGCTTGGATATCCTACCAGCTCACACGTATACACACACATTCATCAACGCCAGTCCACCCACCATGGTTCTCCAACCACACCGGCCCGAGCAGATCGCCCTGCTGGCCGACGTCGACGAGTCAGCCAACAAGATCCTCACCCCCGAGGCATGCCAGTTCCTCGCCATCCTGCACCGCTCCTTCGAGCCCACCCGCCGCGAGCTCCTCTTCAAGCGCCAGCTGCGCCAGAAGCGCTGGGACGCCGGCGAGACGCCCGATTTCCTCCCAGACACCAAGGCCGTCCGCGATGACCCCCACTGGCGTGGAGCGCCTCCCGCTCCTGGGCTGGTCGACCGCAGAGTCGAGATTACGGGGCCCACAGACCGCAAGATGGTGGTGAATGCCCTGAACTCGGATGTTCGCTGCTACATGGCCGATTTCGAAGGTAGGGATTCCGAGGGTGTTGGTGTGCGAGCTTGCCAGTAGTAGGGGCTAACGGAAACAGATTCGTCGACGCCTACCTGGAACAACATGATCCAGGGCCAGATCAACCTGTACGACGCCATCCGACGACAGGTGGACTTCAAGATTGGCGAGAAGGAGTACAAGCTGCGGACAGACCAGCCCCTGCCCACTCTCATCTGCAGAACCCGCGGCTGGCACCTGAACGAGGAGCATTTCCAGGTCGACGGCCAGCCCATGTCCGGCTCGCTCTTCGATTTTGGTCTCTACTTCTTCCACAACGCCAAGGAGCTGGTCGCTCAGGGCCGGGGTCCCTACTTCTATCTGCCCAAGATGGAGTCCCATCTCGAAGCCCGCCTGTGGAACGACGTCTTCAACGCCGCGCAGGATTTCATCGGCATGTCGAGGGGGACTATCCGGGGAACGGTTCTGATCGAGACCATCACTGCCGTCTTCGAGATGGACGAGGTAGGCAAAAACTCTGCCACTACAATTTCACCACAGAGCAAAAGCTAATTACAGCCGCAGATCATCTACGAGCTGCGCGACCACATCGGCGGCCTCAACTGCGGCCGCTGGGACTACATCTTCACCTTCTCCAAGATCTTCCGCAACCGGCCCGACATGATCCTCCCGGACCGCAGCGACGTGACCATGACGGTGCCCTTCATGGAGGCCTACGTCAAGCTGCTCATCAGCACCTGCCACCGCCGCGGCGTCCACGCCATGGGCGGCATGGCCGCCGTCATCCCCATCAAGAACGACGAGGCCGCCAACGAGAAGGCCATGGCCAGCGTCAAGGCCGACAAGCTGCGTGAGGTCCTGGCCGGTCATGACGGCACGTGGGTGGCGCACCCGGCGCTGGCGGCGCTGGCCAACGAGGTGTTCAATGAGTACATGCCCACGGCGAACCAGATCCATGTGCGCACGCCGCATCATGAGCAGATTACGGCGGCGGATCTTCTGAACCCCAAGGTCCCTGGGCAGATCACCCTGGCGGGTGTTAAGAAGAATATCCATATTAGCTTGGTGTACTCGGAGGCGTGGCTGCGGGGGATTGGGTGCAGCCCCATCAACTTCCTCATGGTATGTGCTCTCCCCTTAGGCTTTCGATCGGGAGAACTTTTGAGTGCTGACGGGTATATAGGAGGATGCTGCTACCGCTGAGGTCTCGCGCAGTCAGCTCTGGCAGTGGGTTCGCCACGGCGTCAGCACGGCCGAGGGCACGCCGCTGACCAAGGAGTTCGTGCTGTCGCTGCTGGAGGAGCAGACCAGGGACCTGGCTGCCAAGGCGCCCGCGGGCAACAAGTTTGAGAGGACGGCCGAGTACCTCGCCAAGCAGATTACGGGCGAGGACTACACCAATTTCCTTACAGAGTGAGTTGCCAGGCAGTGGTTAGGATGTGAGAATGCGGATTGCTAACAGTGGTGCAACTAGGCTCTTCTACGAGGACGTGACGACTAAGAAGACGAAGGAGAGCAGGTTGTAGGGATAAGTGGCCATTTGATTATAGCGTATATAGAGATTATGAATTAATGATGAACACATTTTGAGCAACGACTGGTGTTTCCGTCTGGGGGATGATCTCGTCTCTTCACTTGGCCCATTAAGGCTTATTCACAATCGGGCCTCCCCGCAACAGCGGCATACCCGTTTGCTTTCATGTTGAATCGCCGTGCAACGCTGAAGCGCGTAAATCTGTACCTTATTCTCTCCAACAGGTGCCACTCCTTGTCGTAAAACCCGGCTGCGATCCAGGCGCACAGTTTCCATCGCCATAGTGCAAACCTATCCCACGCGCGGATGAAGTTATACATGCCGGCATACTCAAAGAACCGGGGGTAAAACCCAGCCTCATCCCAGTCGATGATCCATAGCTGCCCTTCATGGTCGAGTACGATGTTGCGAGGTGCCAAGTCATGATGGGTAAACACAAATGGGCGATTGCATGAAAACATAGGCCTCGGGCAGATGGCATGCTCCGCTGGTGTTTTCTTGATCTCATGGCGGATCGAGGTGAAATTGGCCCAGAAATTCAAGAAAGCGTCAAGGTGATGAAAATTTGCTCTGGGTGGTAGGCCAAAGCTATCTTCGAGGAAATATGACCTGCATTCGCCTGATGCTAATGACCCAGCTGAAGTTGAAACAGTAGACCTCAAGCGGCGAATAACGCGACGCAGTTGGAAGGCAAGTCGAAGGCTGGATATCCAACCGAGCTCTGGCCAGGCTATGTCTAATGTTGTTCCTGGAACCCGATCCATAATGCAAAAGGGACCAGTATCGGCCCAGACAATTCGATGAATATGTGGGACGCGGATTCCAAGCTGGGATGCGAATTCCATAGATCTCACTACATCTTCGACCTCATCTTCTGTGTGGCCCTTGGCTAAATACTTGGAAGATAGTGGTATGATATTTGAGAACTTAGGTAATGAGGGAAGAGAAGCGATGTAGCTGATAAGGTCTGCATCCGAATAGCTAAGGAGCCTCGTGTCGTCAAAGCCGGGTCCCATTTTGAGGATGTGGTACGAAGTAAAGGGAGAAGGGGATCTAAGATCTCGTAATCGAGATTGTGAAAGGGGACATTGATACAAATATATCCGATACTTTCCCGAAGATTGCATGTTGGGCATCCGGAACGATTCTTTTAGACACCACTGATATCACAGAGGAAATCGATAGCCAACATAGTTCAATCCCACCTCTAAATCCTGCATTGTGATTATGCCCCAATGGAGAAATCTATCGTATCGAATAGTTCATCGAATAGTTCTGGCACTGGAATACAAGCACAACCTAGGGTAGGTAGACTTGGCGCTTCCCCAACTGAGCGAGTGGAGAACTGGAGATGCTACCCCACAGTGATCAGTGATTGATGGAGGCTGAGGCACAGTCAAGATGACTGATGACTGGAACTTGTTCTTCATCAACCTCGGTGCTATTCACGCCTACCACCGTCGCATCCATCAATCTCACATCGCGCACATGGCCTTCATCTGCCAGACTCGCCCTCGGGCCCTGTAGTTCCAGATGGACCCCATTGAGCGTGTCAGGCGCCCTCTGACCAGGCGGCCCCGCGCATCCATCGCCTGCAACAATTGCCGGCAGACCAAGTCCAAGGTGAGCAGCCGCCCCCTGGCCCTCGAATGGACCGTCACAGTACTGACACACCCACCCTCCAGTGCGATGGCAAGTCCCCCACGTGTGAGCGCTGCGCCAGGCTGCGCGTGGACTGCGTCTACTCGGAGAGCGGCCGAGACAAGCGTCTGGATCGTCGCACCGAGCAGCGCGCCAACCTGGACCTGAGGAACAGGGTCAGGGAGCTGGAGGCGCAACTTGCTGCTGCCACAGGAGGGCCTCAGTCTCGCTCTGTTGGAGAGAGTGGCGGTGAGGGGGATCCCGAGGATGGTGAGCGTGGGGATCACCTACGTCCTGGCAACAACGTCTCCCTCGACGCCAACAGCGAGGATCCCTCTCGTGCGGCGTCAGCGCATGAGTCTCCCGTTGATGTTCTCGCCGCCGGCGTCTTTGACCACCCTTCCTCGGGGTACATGTGCTATTTCGGTGAGTACCGAGCTGGGAAGATGTCAATATTGGGGCCTGACCAATCCCATCAGGGTCTTCCTCGAACCACGCCGTGTTCTGGTCGCTCACGGCCAGTATTGCCAATATGGGTCATCGCAGCAGCCACCTTTACAAGGAGCCTCTGTGGCCGGGACGCGACAACCGTGGCCCGGCACAGCTGCCCATACCACCGTCCTCCTCTGTCAAGACTCATCACGACAAGGACGCAGATAAATCGCTGATGCCGGATCGAAGTACGGCTGTGAGGTGGATCTCGAGATTCTTCGACACTGTCGGCGCTACGCTGCCCTACCTCACCGAGCCCGGCCTTTTGGCGGGACTCGACAAGGTTCTACGGAACTCGCGGGACGAGCCGTCTACGCGATCTTTGCGCCCATTGCTCAGCATTGTGTTTGCCCATGCGCTGTCGACCTTGGACGAAGGATCGCCGGAGCCATTCTACCGGCGTACCCTACGGCTGCTTGACCCGAAGACGACGTATGTCTCGAGTCTAGAACTACGTATGCGTCCAAGTTAAATGTTCATGTCACAAGGGGCCTATGCTTACAATATCCCAGTCCAGTCGCTGATGCTTTTGAGCGTTTACCAGCAAAACAGCCAGCGTTCAACCGAGAGCCTGACAACACACGCCCTGGCAGTCAAGACGTCATATCACCTCGGTATTCATGCCACCTTTCTCTACGAGTTTGTCAGCGTGCGCGAGAAGGAGATTCGCGCCCGGCTCTGGTTCGCCGTGGTGAACCAGGATCGGATGCTCAGCTCAGCGCTGGGACAGCCTTGCCTGATCCCCATGCAACACGTGCGCGACGATATTGGAGACTTCCTGGATGCGACAGGTCAGAATAGAACTGTTGAGATGTCATACTCGAGGGAGAATCTGACCTACTTTCGCAATATCACGTGGGTCTCGTCATGTCCCCATGTCCACTTCACTGCTGACAAGATTGCAGCTCACTACACGAGATCATGGGCGTTGCCTTGGATTCCATCTACGACTCGAATATCAGCACCTCCACGCGGCTCCCTCTGGCGGAACTTATTTCAAAAACACTCCAGCTCTCATTGCGCCTCGAGAGCTGGCGCCGTACCAATATGCCTGCAGGCCCGATCGGCACCAGCGTCGACTTTAGCTCCTGGGACCAGAGCACGTTTGATTCAGAGCGCAACAGGATCCTGACATCCATGTTCTATTACCGAACGGCGATTCTCATTCATGGGTCCTTGCTGATGCATGTCCTCGAGCTGGCTACCGGCGGGTCCAGCGAGGTAGCCTGCACCGTCCTGCAGGACAGCGTGACGTCCCTGCTCAAGAGTGACTTTGCCGCTGTTACGGGGCTGCATCACCTCATACGTGGCATGATCCAGTACAATCGACATTTCCTCAAGTCGAATCCCATATGGTGGACGTGCAATTACGCCGGTGAGTACCAGGCGGCTGAAGTTGAATCTGTCTGTTACTGATGAGGGAAACACTAGCACTGACACTATCTCTTCACCTGTTTGGCTTTTGGGTGGCATCAAAGAGCCCCCAGGCTAGCTTCATCGCCCTAGGCATGGAAAGCTCCGAGCTGGAATACACGCTGCAGGAGTTTCTCGACACGCTCAAGGCGATTGGAGTCTCCAGTGCCATGAGCGTCAAAGCCCACCGCTGTCTGCATCGCCATCTCACATTCCTCACAAGTACTGGTATGCTGTCATCTGTATCTTACAGTAGAGGTGGATTCAAATATTGATACATCCTCAGGTCCTACGTCTACAATGAATAGTCACCCGAGCGCACAGGCTGATCCGGGAACCGATCGATCCGGGGACTTTTCGACAACCTCGGCTGTGCCCAATGCCAGCCAAGACGTCCGCGATGGCGCCGACTTCTTAGGGAATACAGCCGTTGAGTGGTTTGGAGATGTAGACTTTCAGTACCTCTTCAACGCAGACTCCTTTGGCCTGCAGCTGGGGGTCAGCGACTTTGATGCAACTGGTCTTATATGATATATATTCCGACTACATAACTCTATCCCCATCAGTATATACTCGCATATCCTATTCACAGACCACGGTACAGCTCCTCAAACTTGGCCGCCGCGACCTCCATGCAATCATGGGAGTAGATCATGGCCTGGATATCCGGCGAGGCCCACTTGTCCGGCACCTTACCCTTCGCCTTGGCCTCAGCAAACTGCCTATCCCGCTCCTCCTTGGCCTTGCCCTCACCTAGATGCAGCGTCCGTCCCGACTCGGCCGCCAGGTCCACCAGCGTCGTCGCGCGATCCTTGCGCACCAGCTCATACACCCGGAGACACCTCCCGATCGCATCCGCAGTCACATCCGGCGCCCGCGATAGCACCTCTGCCAGCACCGCCGCGTCCTCGATGGCCTGCGCAGCGCCCTGGTTCAGATGCGGCAGCGTCGGGTGGCACGCGTCGCCCGCCAGCGCCACGGAGCCCTGCACCCAGCTGGGCAGCGCCCTGTGCACGCGCAGCTTCCACTCGCAGACCTCGCCGTCCGGCACGAGGTCGAGCATGCGGCGGACCAGGGGGCAGAAGTCGGCAAAGACGTCGAGCATGGCGTCCTTGGAGCCGCGCGTGGTGTAGGTGGCGGAGGGCGCGGCGGCGAAGCGCGTGTCGGGCTGGACCGAGGACATGTTGTAGATGGTGCGCGAGGCGATGGGGTAGGCGATCCAGTGGCGCTTCTCGCCGATCCAGCGCGTGACCTGGTTGCTGTCCAGGAGGGCCATCATCTCCGGGTCCGAGGCCATCTTTTCGCGCGGCAGGAGGATGCGGTAGGCTGCCTGGCCGGTGTCCTCGACGGTCATGGACGTGCCCATGTGCTCAAGCAGGGCTTCGCGTGCGAGGGACTTGATGCCGTCGGCGGCGATGATGACGTCGGCCTTGACTTGGCGAGGTTCGCCGTCGCGGGGTTGGACAGTCATGGTTGGCTCCGGGGAGAAGGAGTCGATGCTTTGCAGGGCGCAGCTGAAGTGGAACTTGACGGCAGGGTGCTTCTGGCATGCCTCGTACAGCCCTCCAGCCAGCGTGGCCCGGTGGCCTGTGCAATGGGGGTGGCCATACTTGGTCCGGATGTCAGGCATGTGGACGTGTGTTAGTTCCTGGTTGGTAGCGCCATCTATGAGGTCGTTGTTAGCAAATGTGTCTTTGGTGCTCGTGGTGGGGAAGACGGGTTCGTATGTACTCCTGATGCTTGTCTCGAGGACCTCATTCGCCTCCGCCTCTATGCCGTCCCAGCAGTCGAGGCGCTTGAGGATGCGCACGAGGTTGGGTGCGAGCTGGATGCCGGCGCCGACGAAGCCGAGATTCGAGGCAGTCTCGTATACTTGTATATCCTTGAAGCCCTTCTTTGCCAATGCCAGCGCGGTGCAGAGACCGCCCATGCCTGCGATGTGTGGTCATTATCGATGGTCATTGAGAGGGGGGTTTGAGCAGTTGGGAACATACCAGCGCCAATAATGGCGACGCGCATGGTTGTCGGATCCGCCATGATTGTGTGTGGGAGATAGTCTTGTAGGAGATGCAATTCGGGGTTGGAGATGGTCTGGAGAAACACGAGGGTTGGGATGGGTGGCTGCGATGTATTACGGATACCTACCACGCATTATGCCCAACAGCAATTTGGTCTGGGTCCACGATGTTGGAGGCTGGAGCCCACATGCACGAAATGACCTTTGGCACTGCAGATACGCAGCACTACATGCGACGCCAAAGAAGCCGATGGCAACACCCGGAGTCGGCCATTGACTACGGCATTTCGACGCCTCAATTTCCGGCGCCTCACCCCGCAAATACTGAGACCAATGCTAGACATGATAGTCTCGCGAGTCACAATAGAGAGGACGAGAGGCCGCCCCGGAGCGGAAGCGCTTCCATGTTCCGACCAATCATGGTGAAGTCAACCGGTTCCCCTCAGCGCCGACTGTGGGCTTGTTGCAACTTGTGGGGAATCTGGGGAATGGATCATGAGTATGGATCACGAAATCATCATGGGTACTGCAAAGTATCGATGGCCCAGTCCCGGCGGCCCGGTAGTGTTGGCCGTTCCGGAACTATTCCCAGTGACTCTGGTTGGACTTGCTCAACCCTGTGTTTCACTCTACACCAATCCTCTGTCCTCGAGAACTCCTTTTGCGACATCTACATCTACTGCAGTGTACTACTACTACCACTACTAGTACGTACCGCTGTGTCAGCATATCATCGCCAACATGACCTCCCCGACGCCCAGAGGGCCTTTCAGGCTAGTCACCGTAAACAACGTCCCGGAAAGGGCCAAGAGACTCATCGGACGGATGGTCGAGGAACTCAAGGATCGCTACACGATTGACTACGTTGGAAACTGCACCAGTGAGCTTCCCCGGTATCAATTCAGTGGCCATGGCCGTTAATGAGAGTTCATCCCAGGCAAAGAGGAAGTCGAGCCCAAGGTCCGAGAGCTGCGGCCGGATATCTTAGTGAGTTCATCTCAGCCTGACATCATTTGACTCGTGACTTATTCACGACACAGTTTTGCGCGTCCATGTGGACGGTGGAGGAGAGCAACGAGATGCGCGAGACTGCGAGATCCATTATTCCGAAAATCAAGACCTATGCGATCCCCCACGGACTTCAGGTGGAGAGGGGACCTGATGCCATAGTTGAGCATCTGGTAGAGCAGGTGCCCCTTCTTCTGGGTTGATTTAAATGAGCTCGAGGTAGCTGTTTCATAGATAGATGCTTAAATTGAAACAGTGCACTTATCAGCACTAGGGGAACATGAACTTAGAATGAAATATTCAGGCTCTTGCCAATGACAATGTGTAAATAGGAATGATGTTGTATTTGGAGATTGTTGAAGGCAAGTACTCCACCGCATCACTCCTCGTTTTCAAACACATTGACGAGAGTGCCAATATGCGGCAGGATTTCCACCATGAAGGTATCACCCTTTTGCAGTGTGACTTTGGGGTCCTTGCCGGTGCCAACACCCGCGGGTGTGCCGGTGATGATCAAGGTGCCAGCTGGCAAAGTAGTGCCTTGAGAGAGGAAGGATACCAGCTTGGGAATGCTAAAGATGAGATCGCTAGCCGACTCCGTTAGCTCACTCCGGAGTAGGGAGGATCTGGCTCAGAGCATGACTTACTCGGTGCTGCAGTCTTGCAGAACCGTGTCGTTCTTGATACCGCGTATGTGCAGTTGAGAAGGGTCGGAAATGACAGATGGTGACACCAGGGTAGGTCCTAGGAATGTTAGCTTCTTCATACTTTCCGATTAAAACAAGTCAATAAATCAAGGATAAATCTTACCCATTGGACAGGACCCATCAAATCCCTTGGAGAAGCACCACTGGCTCTGGGCAAACTGGCTGGACCGGCTCGAGACATCATTGCATGCGGTGTAACCTAGCACATAGTCCATGGCCTCGTCCTCACTGACGTTCTTGGCTGCCTTGCCGATGACAATGCCAAGCTCAGACTCGTAATCGCCACAGTCATCTGCCTGTGTGAGCTTGGGGAGGAGCGTGGGCGTGGGCCACGGGTCGCCCAGGGCAGAGCTAGGCTTCCTGTGGGTGATTGTTAGCGATGTGAGTGGGCTGAATGCGAGGAGGAGTTGATACTGACAGGAACAGGGTCGGAATCGAGGGCAGCGACAGTCCCACCTCCTGGGCATGCTGCCGGTACTGTGAAGGAGTCATAAGAAGCTCGTCCTAAATGGATGTTAAACTGCAGTTTAAGACTTACGTTGAGGCCGATGCACCGGATGGTCCCAACCTCGCTCTGAGCCAAGGGCGACAGGATTCTATCCACCGTCTCGGTGACCCCGGTCAACTGCCCGGGACTGAGGACGGAAGATCCAGAGAATGCCTCGGCGTGGACATCTTGCCCTTTGAAGAGGGCTAGGCCGACATCGATATCATCGCTGACTGGCTGTCCGATGAGGACTTTGCTGCTATCAGATCGGGGGACGAAGCGAATAAGACCTAGCGAGGATCATTAACATGGCGGTCTCTATGAGCATAGACATTGTCACCAGGTGACCTACGCTTGAACTGGGGGGCAGACGCCATTTCGAAACACTCCCGTGATTTTATTCGGACAAATCCGGTTCAGTGTTTGTGCAAGTTAGACAATAGTATGGTGTCCAAGTTGTATTGGGTTGTCCACCAGTCTGGCTGCCGTGTTTGACATACCACAGAAACGACAAGCTTCTCCCGAGCCCGATGGCGGCCCTATCCTTAGTCTGTTGGAGTCTCGTCTCGGAGATCCTGTATCCCCCGCAATCAATTCATGACCAAGTCCGGGGATTCGGAGATGCTCGACGGGTTGACATCCGGTCCCGGTCCCGGTAACCCTAACCCGTTCGGATCGGCATTTGCGGGGATCCAAGATCCGGCCAATCGGATTCCAGACTCCCGTGCACGCATGACGGGAATAACACGGGCTGGTACATCTCATCGACTCTATCGACTCCATGTTCACCACTGACAGTGATTATCATTGCTGATATTCACTAAGAGAAGCCATGAGATAGCCTTGCCTTGCCTTGAGCTTCAACTCAACTTGGACGCACAAACATGCCACTACAGACATCACCACATGCCCCGAGGGACAGCCCTTTTCGGGCCCATCTCCCTGATCTCAGCATCCCGCGCTTTCAAGTCATGAAGAAACAGGATCCTCGAGAATATGCGACAGAATTCAAGGAGAAGGGACAGCCACCTTGGCTCCATGCACTGTATCTGCAATGGCAGAAACTCCTAGCAGAACCCTTCAAGGGCGTCACCAATGATGGTGCGTGTGTTTTGATATGCCATGACCCATGAGTAAAGATTGACGCCCAGCTCTTAGGCCGCGTCAGAACGGATCTTTTCCAGCTCGAGGACCAGGATATCGAGATTGATGCTATCGTCGCCGCCACAAAATTGGCCTTGTCCAAGATGGACACCAGCCAAAAAGAGCGAGTCCAATTCCACATCGACTCGCCTGAATGGCGCACTTGGTCCAACCCGGAATTCCTCCTCCGCGACAAGGGCGTCCGATTAGACGAGGTCACAGACGAGCTGCGAGAAGCTGTCATGGCTGTTCTGCAAGCCGCGCTGTCCCCAGAAGGATACGAAAAGGCCGTCGGAGCAATGCGCATCAATGGTTTTCTTGGAGAACTTGTGGAATCTCCGGCCATCATGAACGAATTCTCCTACAATTTCGCCATTTTCGGCCGAGAGCCTTCATCCACAGATCCGTGGGGATTCACCTTCTACGGGCACCATCTATGCCTCAACGTCTTCTTCTACAAGAGGCAGATTGTCCTCTCGCCATGGTTCACAGGCGCAGAACCAAATATTATCGACCAAGGACCCAACGCCGGCCTTCAAATCCTGCAGAGGGAAGAGAGGCTAGGCTTGCAGCTCATGCAGAGCCTACCTGCAGATGTGCAGGCCCGTGTACGCGTGTACGAAAAGATGAAGGATCCCGCCATGCCGTGGGGTCGCTGGAACCACGACGACCAGAGACATCTCTGCGGAGCGTACCGGGACAATAGGGTTGTTCCCTATGAGGGGGTCCTTGTTTCGGAATTCTCACCCGAGCAGCGAGATATCATCACCGAGATTCTCAGGGAATATCTCCTGTATCTGCCCCGGAGGGCTAGGGAGCTGTGTCTGGCCAAGATCAAGGAATGGTTCCATGAGACCTACTTCTGCTGGATTGGAGGCTACGGGGACGAGGACCCGTTCTACTATCGCATTCAAAGCCCTGTTATTATTGTCGAGTTTGATCACCATTCAGGTGTTTTCCTGACGAACAAGGAGCCGGCCAAGTTCCATATCCATACGCTTCTGCGGACACCGAATGCAGGCGACTATGGCATGGCACTGCGGCCGCTTATCCCTGGCGCCAAACAGGAGTTTGAATGGGAGGGTTGACGTTTATATGCTACCTTATGTATTAGTATGAAATCAGACAGCAGCCGACCAGTCTGAAGTGAGGAGATTGTAGTCTTCGCAGTAACCTTGGGGTCTCCAACGCGGGGTTGACCACATGGAGGGAGTCTACTCCGTAGGGACCATGGTATCATGCTGGGGTAGGCCATCGTCTTGCGGGGAAACAGGGGTATTTATTCGACAGTTATCCCATACTATCGGTACGTGATTAGGGTTAAGGTTAGTGCTTCTGTCGATGCAACCTCAATATGCGGACTTCCCCCGTCCGATTGGAGTAGTACCCAACAAAAGATGTAGTACTGAGGACGATCCTGGGCGTTGAGTGGAGGCGATGGGTGTTGAGACGGACTGAGATCTCTATTGGGATACCATTGCCGGTGGCTGTTGAATGATATCTCGGCAGATTTGTATGAATAAATGGGGAACCTCCTCCCCCAAAGTCCCAGACCCCAATGATCCCCCCGGCCGAGATTGCAGCGACCTCTTTCTTGCGCCGAGTATCTCCTCTTAGTAGAAGTAGAACTGCCCGGCATGTCCAACAACGGGAAAGATGAGGATTCCCAAGTAGAGAAGACTGCAAGCCTCCCTGATTGCTCACTCTCTAGACGAGAGAACTAACTTAGAAGAACAGGGAAACGGGGAGTCATCCTCCCTCTCTCAAGACCACCAAGACTACCTCATCCGACGCCATGGAACTATTGAGCTGGACCCCATGCCTCACATGGATGACGCCGATCCCCTCAACTGGCCAACATGGAAGAAGACAGTCAACCTCACCCTCGTCGCCTTCCATGGCATGATGGCCACCTTCACCGCCGCCTCCATCCAGTGCGCCTTTGTCGACATCGCCAAGGACCTCAACGTCAGCGTCCAGCGCACAAGCTACCTCTCGTCACTTGTCATCGTCGTCCTCGGCGGCACGCCGCTCCTCTGGCGACCCCTCGCCCACGTCTACGGCCGCCGTCCCATCTTCCTCCTCGGCCTGTTGTGCAGCCTTGTGGGAAATATCGGCTGCGCTGTTAGCCCCAGCTTCGCGTCCCAGGCCCTGTGCCGTGCCATCGCCGCCTTCTTCATATGTCCTGCGGCAATCCTGGGCAGTGCCGTCGTGTCTGAGTGCTTCTTCCGCAAGGAGCGCGCGAGGCACATCGGCATCTGGACCATCATGTTCACACTGGGAGTCCCCATTGCTCCCTTCATCTTTGGTTTCGTGGCGATGCGTGTGGGATACCGATGGATCTACTGGATCCTCGCTATTGTTAGTTCGGCCCAAAGCAGCTGCAAACTGGGATGTATATGTACTGACTGGCGTAGACCAACGGAGTCCAGTTCATCCTACACTTCTTCTTCGGCCCCGAGACGCGCTACATCCCCTCCCGCAACATCGACAAGCCGCCATCCAACTCGTTCCGCCGGCAGTACTTCACCTTCGGCCGGATCGACCCCACGCCCCTGACGCTGCACGACTTTGTCCACCCGCTGTCGTACATCACCAACCCCAACGTCGTCATCGCCGCCGCCGCCTACGCCATGATATTCCTCTTCGGCAGCATCATGACCACCTTTGAGATTCCCCAGATCTTCCCCGCCAAGTTCGGCCTCGACACCCAGCAGGTTGGGCTGCAGTACCTCAGCGTCATAGTCGGCACTGTCATCGGCGAGCAGTTTGGCGGGATTGCGTCCGACAAGTGGATGTGGCAGCGGGAGAAGAAGGGTCTGGCACCGAAGCCGGAACATCGTCTGTGGCTTAGTTATGGCGGTTACTTGCTCACTATATGTGGGCTTGTTGTCTTCCTGGTTCAGATTGACCGCGCGTCTGACGAGTGGAACGTCACTCCGATTGTGGGCGCTGCTATTGCCGCTGCGGGGAATCAGCTCGTCACGACTGTCATGATCACGTATGCTGTTGACTGTCATCCTGACGATGCGGCGGCGATTGGCGTGTTCATCGCTGTGATTCGGCAAGGTTGGGGATTCATCGGTCCCTTCTGGTAAGTTGTTGCAACCTGTGAGAGATGAAGTGAATAGTGCTAACAACGAATAGGTTCCCCATCATGATCCAGGATATAGGGCTGCTTAACAGCGCGGCCGTCGTGACTGCGCTCATTGTCGGCGTCTCGATGCTGCCCACCATGCTCTTGCAGTGGAAAGGCGGCGCGTGGAGGAAACAAAGAGCCGGGGACCTTTAGATACATTGATTAAATTCGTCTGCGGATGCTAAGCATCGCTCACCCTAGTTGAATAGGTAAGGTGAAAGTTTGGACCGTTGTCTTGTTGCTTCATCTACCGTGCTGGTAGGAACGGCCATCATACTCGTCATACATTAATACCATTAAAAGCGCTGAAACACATGCCAATGCAGCTGCATATCCAATCCTCAAGGGTCGTTGAAAGAAAACATCTTGCCCACCTCCTGCCAATCCACCTCGTCGATACCCGTCAGCGGCAGGTTCGGGTCGTTGTAGCACGAGTAGATGTCGCCCATCTCCATATTCAGGTCCATCTGGAAGTTCTCCACGTCCATCCAGCCACCGGGGTTGTCCTGCCAGTTCGCCCACGTTGGCATCCCCGTTGTCTGAGAGCCGGGTGTTTTCGGCGTCCCTGTGACCTGGGTGCTCCCTACATCGCTGCCGGCGAGGGTGGCAGGGCCCGTGCCGGTGCCTGTTGGTGTTGTTGTGGCAGCCGGTCGGGGGGTGTTGGATCCCCGGAGCCAGCCCCATTCTTCTGACATGTTGTCTGGCGACCACACGTGGTAGCAGAACTGCCTGAGCTCTTCCAGTCGCTTGTCCGCTCCCTTGTTGCCCGCTTTGGATAGATATTGCAGCACGTCAGCCGCTTGGCTGAGTCCCTCCGGAGGCTTCAGAGGGTCACTGCTGTCGAGGAATCCCTTCATGACTAGGATGAACGCGGCTGAGAAGGTGGCATCGAGGTCGAAGCATCCAAAGAGAGCTGATGGAATATTAGAAAAAAAAAGGCTGGTAGATCTGATCATGCTGAGAGATTTACCTTTGTTTTGGTCCTGCGCATGCCGGAGGGCCGAGAGTACACGAATGCTCTTGATGGCTGCGTCGCGGCAGGCGTGGCATAGACGAGTCATGGCTGGGGATTTGGCAGGCCGTGATTTACTTTCCCGTGTGGAGTTGATCCGGTCTTTGACTCGCTGGAGGATCATTGGCCTGACGCAGAGGATGATTGCCTGTGGTGAAATGGTCAGCATGTGCTACAAATGCAGCAATGGTAGACAGGAATCACCTGGAAGAGCAGAAGGTAGAGAGACGCTCCCGTCCTAGTCACGGTAATTCGCGGCTTGTCAAAGTCAATTGTATATTGACTCGGAATGGATCGTTGTAATTCGTATAGATTTTGGAGTGTCTTCTCCAACCGCTTCACCAGGTTGCCCTGGGTCACACTGTGAGTCCCATAGAAGGCTAGATCATGTCAGCGTCAAGTGCAAAAAAGGTGCATGTCGACCTTGTCTTACAGCCCATGATATCTCCTATCTCTCGCGCTATTTGAACATTGATGATCAAAGGCTTCGGGTCGTCAAATCCGGGAGCGGATTTGGGGAGGTCGGTGCGAATCTGTCGTTCATCTGCCCCCATCGGGAGGCCAAGAGCTGCTGATGCGCGCCTACTGCAAGTCAGAGGACGAGTCTCGCCGATTCATAATGGATACATACCGATCCAGGATATAAGCGGTCCACCAGACTCTGGTACGATGCCACCTCTCTGAGGACAGCCCCTGCTGATCACGGAACGGCAAGCCGCAGCCAAGAGCCAAAGCTAGCCTCACGGCGGAACCAATCTAGATATCACAGTCAGCATTTTCATCTCTGCGCATCTTCGGCAAAAAAAAACACTTACATATAGGTATGCATCGTTTTTCCGATCGCACCATTGAAGATACAGACTCGCCAGGCACAGGATCTCGACGGATATTATCCCGTGCGAGCCCATCTCATGCGACGCCGGAAGTCGGTCCATGGCTTCGTTAAAGTATTCAACGCCCGCGGATCCGCTGAGGCCCCCGCTGCCGCAGCCTATGAGCTTGCCCATGGCCATGACCAGGAGATACTGGCTGAACCAGATGGTCTGCATGCGGGAGATGCGAGTTGCCTCGTCCTGATAGAGCATGTCCATCGAGTCAAAAAAGGACCGCTGGTCGAGGAAGTGCTGGTTCGCTCCCATCCAGGAAGTAAAGACGTCAAACAGCCGGAAGGACTCGTCTTTGGAGGGTAGGGGTGGCGACGAGGTCGAGCCGGCAGACTTGCGGCCGCCGACCCACTGGTTCCCCGATGTCCCCTCAAACGGTTCGAGGAGGGTTGTGCTGCTGGTGGGTGAGGGCTCGAGGGGCTGAGTGCCAGCATGCTCTCGAATTATGGATCTCACCCGAGATTCAAAGGCAGGGCCCGAGGCCATCTCTGGTCCTACAGGTAAATCAGGCGCTGCTCTCATACCGGTCGTTGCTGGGCGGCTGGACGAACCTGGGCTAGGGCATTCTTGGGGATCCGAACCGCTGGGCGCATCAGCGACCTCTGTGTCCTCCTCGGGAGAGGTCTGACGAGATGAAGAAACATCCCGCGAGCCATCCCTTGATGTATCACGGGTTGGCGAGCCCTTGAGCTTCTCATCCTGGGATTGGATCGTCTCAAGAAGTCGCTGGACATATCTGCGAACGAGTCATCAGCCAGAGAGTCCTCAAATGGCACGGGTGGGGATGGTGCCTACGCCTCAGAGTAGCCCCGTCTCCCCACGAAGCCGAACTCGCAAGTGAGGCCCCGGCGGATGCAGGCCTGGCAGGGGCGCTGGCCAGAGCATTTGACCTTCCTCTGGCGGCACGTGTCGCACCTAGGAGATGAATTTGTTAGCGGCAGTCAATGGACGATGAGGGACTTTCTCCGCGCGAGCACGGTGGTGGGTGGGACTTACGCATTGGCCGACCGCGTGAACGGCGTTCCTGATGCCGGGGCCATTGGTAATTCCTGGCGAGGGTCGAAGGAGCCGTTTTTGATGATATTTGAATGAGGCACAGCGAGAGAGGGTTTGACGTGGAGTCGGGCCCGATAACGAGATGATAGCGCCGAGGTTGCGCTACGCGCGAGTCAACGCCCACTTAAGTCGCCGCCCCAGCAATGAGGACAATGGAGTCGGCCATTAGATGTGCGCTGAATTGGAATAGCACGATGTCGTTGCAGAGACGGACTTCATACCGATTGATCGCCAGGAACAGGCGTCAATCGAGCCTTGTCGTCCGGCGTCTGTCGTCTGATACGTAATTGATTGAGGGGCGGTATCGGAGACAACTCGACTATCGCCTGGGCTTGACGCCTCCAAATTGATGGCCTCGCTCACAGAAAAACATCACAACCAGGATTCAGAGCTATCCTGTGCCAATACAACACCTCATATCGCACATTGCCTACATGGTGACCTCTTCGTAAAAAGAAACGGTGCCTGGATTTTTTGACCCTGCGGCTTAAAATATAATGGCATTGGAATTGCCAGTGATGTGCAGCAATTTGCAATCATGACCTTCAAGCTTGGCTTCATCAACGGAAGTGGTGCCGAAATCGGCGTCTGGATGGTGCCGCTAACAGCCGAAACACCCGCGCACTGCGCTCGGCTGTTATCCGCCACACTGCAACCCACTGTTGGGGCAGTTGGGGAAGGCGGCATCGACATGAGACCAACCATAATAGTATACCTAGGTACCGTTAGGTCGTGGACAGTCATCATGGCCATCATCATCTAGCAAAAGATTATCCTTTGAATAATTCCCATGGGCTCTTGATGTGCGCACCCAATTGAGCCATGAGTCGTTGATTTTGGCCCGGAGCCAGGCGGCGTTTCATACTTCCTCAACTGGCTTCTCTACATTTCATCCCTCGCTGGGCATCGTCATTCTCCGCAAAGATCGACCTCCAAGACATGCATTTCAAAACTGCCTAAATCCGGCAAAAGAGTACATGTTGCATCAATAAGCCGAAATCTCGGCACCAATGACATGTAACAGGCTCACAGTCCCAGCCCAGGTGCCGGCTTTGAACGCCCAAGAAGGCAATCCGACGTTGGTTCCTCCGAGACATTGCGGGCAAGTCGGGGGCTCAACCTTAAACTGCCAAGCTCCACCTCCACATCATCAACAGGCCTCTCCAGAAGTGTCACTCGTCAGACTCAGAGGGGCCAGATGGGCCAGATGAGGGGCCCTTGACTATGGGGTCTGGATGGCGGCCCGATCATGCAGACAGAAGGCCACTACCGGGCGCATGCCGGGCACACGGCGGCCCCGCTCGGCCAGTCCCTCACGCAATCTATTTGAGCTTCTTGGAAGCTTTCCACTGGTGGCAATAGAGCACGATGATCTCGCGGCAACACCAGATGCCGAAGCTATGCTCGACTCGGCGTCCATCTTCCGGGGGAGACATCCCGAGAGTCGCGAAATGGCATGCCTGACGCGTGTTAAAGAGCATGTGTCTCAGCCTGTCTTGGAGTCCATATTGGGCCCTTCTCCTCACCCCAGAGTGCATCTTCCTCCCTTGTATTTGCGTCTGCTCAGTCTTGTCTTGTTGTGTGAGCTACCTGTCTGAGCATGCGTTGCCAATTCATTGCCGCTCTGAGCTATGCGGCCTTGCCACTGGTCTCTGGTTAGTACCAACATGATGATCCCATTCCACAATGCTGACCGGCGAAAGCCCAATTAACTTGGGATGAGGCCTATACCAAGGCCGAGGCTGCCCTTGGCGGACTCTCCCTCTCTGAGAAGGTTGGTGTCGTGACGGGAATCGGGTGGAACAACGGCGGTGCTTGCATTGGCAATACGTCCCCCGTCGAATCCATTGGGTACCCGTCACTCTGTCTCCAGGATGGTCCCCTAGGTGTCCGATATGCCTCCTCCATCACGGCCTTTACGCCCGCTATCCAGGCCGCTTCGACGTGGGACCTGGATCTCATCCGCCAGCGCGGCCAATTCCATGCCGAGGAGGCCCGTGCACTCGGTGTCAATGTCCAGCTTGGCCCCGTTGCTGGAGCTCTGGGGAAGATCCCGGAAGGCGGCCGCAACTGGGAGGGCTGGGGCCCGGATCCGTATCTTACAGGCGTAGCAGTCGGTGAGACGGTCGAAGCCATGCAGGCTGTTGGCGTTCAGGCCTGCCTCAAGCACTACGTCGCCAACGAGCAGGAGCTCAATCGCGATACCATGTCCAGCAACGTCGACGAGAAGACCATGCATGAGCTGTACCTCTGGCCGTACTACGATGCTGTGCGCTCGGGTGTCGCCTCCGTCATGTGCAGCTACAACAAGCTTGACGGCACCTGGGCCTGCGAGAACGACCAGGTCATGAACAAGTTCCTCAAGGAGGAGATGGGCTTCCCCGGGTACATCATGACGGACTGGTCTGCTCACCACACGACTGTGGAATCCGCACTGGCGGGCCTCGATATGTCCATGCCCGGCAGCGACTACAATGGCGACAACGTCTACTGGGGTGATCTACTCGTCGAGGCTGTCGGTAACGGCAAGGTCCCTGAAGAGCGCGTCGACGATATGGTGAAGCGCATCCTGGCCGCTTGGTATAAGATGGAGCAGGACAGCGACTACCCGTCTGTAAATTTTGACCGCGATGTCCAGGGCACCCACGCTGAGAATGTCCGCGCCTGTGCCAGGGATGGCATTGTCCTTCTCAGGAACCAGGACGGCATCCTCCCGCTTGCCAGCAACGCATCCAGCATTGCTCTTGTTGGGTCTGGTGCCGTGGCCGGTGATCACGCCAACAACGTCTGCACGGACAAGGCCTGCAACGACGGTGCTCTGGGTATGGGCTGGGGTTCCGGTGCCGTCGACTACCCCTATTTCATCACCCCCCATGACGCCATCAGTGAGCGAGCGCCGGGCCGAGTCACTCTTAGCGAGTCTGATGATCCGGCCGAGGGTGCCTCTGCTGCGAGCGGCAAGGATGTGGCTCTGGTCTTCATCACGTCTGACTCAGGCGAGGGATACCTCACTGTCGATGATAATGCCGGCGACCGCAACAACCTGGATGCCTGGCACGGCGGCAACGAGCTCGTCAAGGCCGTCGCCGAGGCCAACGACAACGTCATTGTTGTAGTACACAGCGTCGGACCCATCATCATGTCCGAGATTCTGGCACTCCCTTCAGTCAAGGCCGTTGTCTGGGCCGGTCTCCCCTCGCAGGAGAGTGGAAATGCGCTGGTGGACGTCCTTTGGGGCGATACCAACCCCAACGGAAAGCTCGTCTACACCATCGCCAAGAGCGCCGACGATTATGGCTCGAAGGTTGTCCCGGGCGACGACGACTACGAGGAGGGTGTCAATATTGACTACCGCCACTTTGACAGTGCAGGAATTGACCCTGAGTTTGAGTTTGGGTTTGGTTTGTGTAAGTCACTATGATGCACATGACTTAAACTATGTATATGGAGGGTGCTAACAATGACACATGTAGCTTTTACCAACTTCACCTACGCCGAATTGGCCGTCGACTCATCGGCCGCATCCGGTCCTATCGATGGCGAGATTGCCCCTGGTGGCCCTTCCGACTTCTACGACGAGGTCGCCACCGTCACGGCAGCCATCACCAACAGCGGTGATGTCGCCGGCGCCGAGGTCGCGCAGTTATACCTCTCGTACCCTGAGTCTGCCACCGGCCAGCCACCCAAGCAACTCCGGGGCTTTGCCAAGCTGCCGCTCGACGCTGGGGAGTCGGGCACTGCGACATTTGTCCTTCGCAAGAGGGATCTGGCTGTGTGGGATGCTGATGGCCAGCAGTGGAGCGTGCCCAGCGGAAGCTTTGGGGTTGCTGTTGGCGCTAGCAGCCGTGACATTCGCCTTGAAGGGGCTCTTGAAGTCTCCTGAATACCTATGCCAGCACATATTTTGATATAGCATCTTCATATAAGGACGTGTACAGAAGAGCTACCTTGTTGTACCAGTCACACTTGACCTGATCTACGGAAATACCCAACATTCGTCTGCCTTCTAAGATACCTACATTTCATGACACGAATAAACCCTAGATTAAAGTTCGAATATTAAATTCTATGGCTTCCACGTGTTCCGTTCTCATGGCGACTATTAAGCCACATAGCATACTACAGCCACCGTCAACTCTTGCTAGCAAGCATAAAGTAAACAAACAAGTCTAGGCATTCTCAATCCCCCTTTCTTCACCTTTCAACTCACCACCATCCATCCATTACCTGTCGATACTTATATCAAAAACACACAGTGACAGTATCGAACAATTGTCGTCATGAGACCACGTATCAATAGAGACAAGGGGCCCATCCCAAACCGCAACAAAGACACGGGTCCCATCCCACACACCAACAAAGTCAAGGGCCCCATCTGGCCGATAGCTAGCCCTGATGGCCTTACTGAGGAGCAGTGACTGTGCTGCGATGACATCTTCATGGCGTTTATGGCAGCAGTCCAGAGGTTGGCAACCCACGGCACAAAAGATAAGGTGAGAAAGGTGAGAACATTATTGTACACATTCCGGTATCGAATATGCTATGTTAACACTTCATACAGCGCCTCTATCCCTCCCCGCAAAGAGACGGAGGGTTCACATGGGCACTTTTACCCAGGATCTGCCACCGTCCAAATGCACCCTTCAGAATAGCCCTCAGGGCAAGGAGCCAAAGAAGGCTGTCCTGGAACGGCTCAAGGGCGCACCCGCGTTCCTCCAGCCTCGCTTCTCTAACCGTACCCTCGACATGGAATGGTCATGGTGCGACAACAATGGGAAAGAAGCAGATCCCAAGTACATCGACGTTTTGAACAGCCATGGCAAAAAGTCCCAGCAGGAGGTCATATTTTATAAGGCCTACTCCGTCTTACTCATTGACCAGCGTGCTGCTTACTCCAACTGGCATTACGACTCTTGTTACGCCGTGTACCTCATGAGACGTCGCCTGGCCAGGGTGGCTATGGACCAGAAACCAAAAGGGTTCACCGGACAGAGGAACAAAAATCCTACGGCAGAAGACTTGAAGGGTTTTCGTGATTTACCGTCACTAGCGGAGTTCCTTATGCGCATGCCATCGACGGGCGAGATGGCCCTCATCCAACGCCAAATTGAACCTTGCCTAGGGATGATCGCCGACGCACATCGACTGCCCGACCCTGATGACTATCCCATATGGGCACACTTCATCAGACACTACAACCTTCTCAATCACCGCGATATTCCCCTTTTGCAACCCTCCCACTGAGCTCCCTCAGCACCCGGCCCGCCCACTCATAGTCCCCCATATCGAGATACACCTGCGCGCTGATGCGCACCCAGAACCGATCCCACCGCACCCACACCGCCATGAAGGTCTTATACTCGTCAATCAGCCGTCCCGTAATCCAGTTGAACACCGCGGGCACCTCCTCGTCCGTCACGACCGCATCCCCCTCGCGTGCACGCTGTCTCCCCGCGTCACCGACCCAGATCGGCAGCGCCACGTTGGCCATGGCGCAGTTGGTCAGCGTGCCCTTCTTGTTCTCGAGGAACTCGGTGCCCAGCGCCTCAGCGACGTGCTTAATCCCACGCTTGTTCAGGTCCCACATGTACGCCATGATGCGCTCCTCGCCGCCCAACACGTCCCGTCGCCAGGCAATGGCGTCCTTGACGCACAGGTACGGCGTGTCATCGCGGGTGCCCACCCACTCAAAGTTGAGCACGAAGTGGTTCTTGCCCTCACCGCCGGGGAGCGGCTGTGTGCGGCCCCCACGGCCTGTCTTGGGCGCGTAGCCACGGGACGTGGCCAGCGTTGCTGGGATGAGATGCTGGTTGCGTACGGGGACGTGGAAGACGGCGCAGCCGCGAGGGACGTGCAGCCACTTGTGGCAGTTGGATACGAAGAAGTCGGGGCCCGTGGCTTCGATGTCGAGAGGGACCATGCCGATGCCTTGAGCGCCGTCAACGAGACTCAGTACGTCAAGGTCACGGCATGCTGCCACCATGGCCTCCCATGGGAAGACGAGGCCTGGGTTCGACGACACGACGTCAAACATGGCAACACGCGCCCTCTTCCCCTCAGCTTGGATCTTCTTCACCTCATCCCGGAATAGCTGTATGATCTCATCATCCTCGAGCGGATAGGAGAGTATTATCTCACGTACGGCGACTTTATCCTCGAAGTAGTCGACGACAAAATCTTCGGCGCGGGCACATGCGTCGTAGATGGTGTTGAAGCTGATGATGACGTCCTTTCCATCGGTGTTCCAGACAAGGTTACGCAGCACCGTGTTGATGCCCTCGGTGGCGTTGGAGACAAAAACGACTGATTCCAGGGGCGCGTTGATGAGCTTGGCCACTGCGGCACGAGACTCATCAAGAAGCTCCGGTAGTCGGCGCTTGATGAAGGGGTCTGGCTGGAGCTCGTAGAGGTCCTGGTAGTGGCTACGCTTATCCCTGATGGCGTTGGGGAAGCTGCCAAAGGAGCCTGGCAAAGGGGTGTTAGTCGAGTGTAAATAAGCGCATAATAGTTAAATAAAATAGAAGTAGTCTGACCGTGGTTGAGATTCCTCCACTCGGGATCAAAGGGAAAGTCGGCCTTGAGTCCATGGCCAAACTGCATGAAGCCGGTGTTGCTGACGTCTTGCGTGTTACCCCTCACGGGGAGCTCCCTGCTCGAGTCCAGCACCATGATGGGCAAGTACTTTAGATTAGCCCTGTTACTTTAAATATAGTCCTCAGTTCTGGAACCAGCGGTGATGATGTGAGAAGAATGGTGGTTTATATGATGAATCGTGAACGGGAGTCGGTGGTAGCGGTAAGCGTTGACAAATGGGCCATGACGAAGGTGAGGGGTCGCCTAGATCGGAGCTCGCTTTGCATCGGTCGTCATCAGATGATTATACCATCGTCCCCCCTCGCATTCAATGGAAAGACCCTGCTCAGGACCAACGGCGGTTAAGATATGTCATAGAAATCAAAGTGTGGGAGTGAATGAATTGCGTCCTGGTAGCCCTGGTGGACAATTATGCATGACTCTGCATTGCTTCCTAACATAGATATAAAACTCTGGAGGGCTGGTCTCCCGTCCTTACAAAATACTTCGGAGTGAGAGTATCCACCACACCTGATGCGAAACTGAAGCGAAGTATAATATCTCTCTCCCCGAGTATGCAGTGATTTTTGGTAAAATCTTAGTTTCTAAAAGGTGTGGTCAGTGTGTTAAGATCGGTTATTACAACTAGCTACAAGTTATAAAATGTCACAAATCCTGTATATTTAAAATCCAGCGCTCCAAAAACTCTCCTTGTCATGTAGTTACTCCCTTAGTCCCTGAAGAATGCGATGGTCCAAGTACTGGTTCTCCTCTGCTACAGATAGAATTAAGTTTCTGAGGTTCTGTATGTGGGTTTTACAAAAACACCCAATAAATACTATATGGGGCCACTTACACGAATTTCATAAAGACTTCAAGCAAGATGCTGCCTCGGGTCCAATAAGACTCACCCGGACTCTAATAGTATTTCGTTTACGGAGGAGGGAACTGCCTTATCGTATAAGTACGGGTCAGTGCGCGTCGTTCCCTTTATTTTACCAATGCTAAGAAATTCTCCCTATCTTTATTGAAAGCTATGGAGCCCGGATATAATGCTGTGTATAAATAGATAGTACTATATATAATATAATTCAAACGGGCGACTACCTGGTTTTGTCCCTAAATCCTAGCACCGTACGCGACATGATATATTTTATATATCATGTTCCCCCCAATCCCGGCATATATGCATATGCAGATTAGTCACTCTAAGACGCATAAAGTAGTATATTCCCTTTACGAAGCATGCCTTGCAGAAGCCTACCTACCCCGCTTTGGGTGGCCAGGCTGTGCTCTTGCAGCCTGGTGTTGATCCCAATTACTCCGTATGCACCTGTTGCACCCTCACGAGCCATGGTGATTCCCCGCTCTCTTCAACGCAGCAATAATATTGACAACACATGGCCATTCGGCTCTAGGGGCTCATTAAGGTGTTAATTTCCAGGTCGCCAACATGGAAACAGCAACCCCCGAGGTCCCAGCTATGGCAAAGGAGGCATACACGGTGGGCTGGGTATGTGCTCTCCCGATCGAGATGGCTGGGGCCAAAATGATGCTCGACTCGATCCATCCGAACCTACCTGGTCAAGATCCGCTCGATCACAACAGCTACATCCTGGGCCAGATTGGGAACCACAACGTGGTGGTTGCCTGCCTTCCTGTGGGAATGGCGGGTACCGCAACGGCTGCCACTGTGGCCAAAGATATGCTGCGGACTTTCAAGTCGATTCGTTTCGGACTGATGGTCGGCATTGGAGGCGGTGCACCGTCACCAACGGAAGAATACGATCTTCGACTTGGTGATATTGTCGTCAGCCAGCCGACTTCAACAAGTAGCGGCGTCATCCAATACGACCGAGGGAAAACCGTCCAGGGTGGAGAATTCCAACAGACAGGGACTCTCAATGCACCACCCGCGATGTTGCTGACTGCGTTGACTCGTTTGCAAGCCGAGCACCTCAGTGGAGAGTGCCAGATTCCTCAGTACTTGTCTGGTATGCTCGCCGGACGCCCAAAGATACAAAAGAAATACAGCTATCCTGGTGCTTCCAATGATATTCTGTTCCAAGCAGACTATGGGCACGCGGGTGCGGCCGGGTCGTGTGCCCAATGTGACCCTGAGCGCAAGGTCCAACGACTTGCCAGAGAAGATTCTGACCCGGTGGTTCACTACGGAAATATCGCGTCGGGAAATCAAGTCATTAAGCATGGTGTGATGCGGGACCGACTACGCCAAAGGCACATGGTGCTCTGTTTTGAGATGGAGGCTGCCGGCTTGATGCCAGACTTCCCGTGTCTGGTAATTCGTGGAATCTGCGATTACGCCGATTCACACAAGAATGAGATGTGGCAGGGGTACGCGGCTGCAACTGCTGCAGCGTTTGCGAAAGAGCTTCTTTCCGTTGCGATATCGCCTGACAATATTCTTCAGGAGAAGCCTATCCCACAGCTGGTCTCAGGTTAGCCGTTGTTCTGTTTGTTACTAATTTCTACTGCAAAACTGATAGATTATACAGATCCTGAGCTCCAGAAGGTTGTCGTAGAGCAGGCTCAGAAGCAGAATCTCAGATATGAGAATAAGGAGCATACGAAATGCCATCAAGCTTTAAAGACGTCCAATTACGAGCAGTTCAAAGACATCAACCCAGAACGAGTTCGTAGCACATGCAGATGGGTGTTGGGACATCCAAAGTACAAGGACTGGCAGCAGAGCCCGCTCGACGATTTACTTTGGATCTCCGCTGACCCCGGCTGTGGGAAGTCTGTACTATCCAAATCCCTTGTTGAAAACGAGCTCCGGAACACAGACACCCACACGGTATGCTACTTCTTCTTCAAGGACAACGAAGATCAAAACAGCATAGCGACAGCCTTATGCGCTCTTCTCCACCAGCTCTTTACCAGTCAATCTATGCTTATTCGGCACGCCATGGATTCCTATAACAAGAACGGAGATAGGCTCAGCAGTGAAGTGGATGAATTATGGCGCATACTTGCAGCGGCTTCCACGGACAAGCACGCACATGCGGTGACATTCGTCCTGGATGCCCTCGACGAGTGCCGCACAGAGGACCGCCGAAAGCTTATCCGGCTCCTAACAAATTTCTATACCCAACGTGCAAAATCATCTACAACGAATTCTAGGCTCAAATTCTTGGTTACTAGTCGACCCTACCAGGATATTGAGTCTGATTTTCTCGATATCCCACCAGATTTCCCATCGATCCGGCTGGCTGGCGAAGACCACAACGAAGACATCAGCGAGGAGATAGATCTCGTCATCGAAGTGAAGGTAGCCACAACGGGCCGCAGACTAGGACTTACGCGGAAGCAGCAGAACATGCTGGAGGGAAGGCTTAGACAAACATCGCATCGGACCTATCTTTGGCTTCACCTTGTGGTTGAAGACCTGGAGAGCATTGATAAGCGTACTGACAAGGCACTCCTGGACAGGATTAACTCGCTGCCTGCCACAGTTGAGGAAGCGTATGAGAAAATCTTGAGCAGACATAATGGTAACCCGGACCTTCGAAAGAAAGCTGAGACTCTCCTACACATTATGGTCGGTGCGAAGCGGCCCCTTACGCTCCAAGAAATGGACGTGGCCTTCCAGCTAGCAACGGACTCACCGGATGCTCGGACGCACCAAGACCTTGATCTTGATGGCGATCGTCTAAAATCACGGCTTCGAGACCTTTGCGGCCTCTTTGTCTTTGTGAGCGACTCGCGAATATATCTGATCCACCAAACGGCCAAGGAGTTCCTCGTTGCGAGAGATTCTAACCCGGGAATCAAAAGCGGGCTATGGAAACACTCTTTGGAGAGAGATGACTCGGAAACGACAATGACACGTATCTGCGTTCAGTACCTATCTTTCAACGATATTGATGATAAACGGCTCAAAGACTTGAATGATAGACGGTACAGACATATGAGAAATGAACGCCACAGTGCTTTCATCAAACCACACTACTCATTTTTCGAGTATTCTACAAAGCATTGGATAGTCCACTTCCGGAATGCGCGTAACTGCGAAAGTGACGTGGTGGATCGCATTCGCGAGCTTTACGATGACCGCAATCCCCGATTTAAAACATTAAAATATAATATCACCGAAATAGTTAGTCCCGGGGTGCCCATAGCGGCAGCCAATCCCCTCACCTTTGCAGCATTGAATGGCCATACAACGGTGTTATCATGGCTACTGGATGAGGGCCAAATTGACGTAAACATCACAGACAAAGCAGGATGGACGATGCTACACTGGGCATTGTCTGGAGGCCACGAGAAAGCCGTACAGATTCTCCTCGATGCCGGCGCAGACGTCAATATAAATGCAAACCAGGACCATCCAAACACCGCTCTGGGAGTCGCATCTTCCAATGGCCACGAGAAAGCCGTACAGATGCTTCTCGACGCCGGCGCAGACGTTAATGCACAAGCCCGCCACTATGACAGCGCTCTGATAGCCGCATCATACAATGGCCACCAGAAAGTCGTACAGATGCTTCTCGACGCCGGCGTAGACGTTAATGCACAAGGCGGCAAATATGGCAACGCTCTACAAGCCGCATCATACAGTGGCCACCAGAAAGTCGTACAGATGCTTCTCGACGCCGGCGTAGACGTTAATATACAAGGCGGCTACTATGGCAACGCTCTACAAGCCGCATCTGCTAGAGGAGCAGAGAAAGTCGTACAGATGCTTCTCGACGCCGGCGCAGATATTAATATACAAGGCGGCTATTATGGCAACGCTTTACAAGCCGCATCTTTAGATAGCGATGGGAAAGTCGTACAGATGCTTCTCGACGCCGGCGCAGACGTCAATACACAAGGCGGCTACTATAGCAACGCTCTACAAGCCGCATCTGCTAGAGGAGCAGAGAAAATTGTACAGATGCTTCTCGACGCCGGCGCAGACATCAATACACAAGGCGGCTACTATAGCAACGCTCTACAAGCCGCATCTGCTAAAGGAGCAGAGAAAGTCGTACAGTTTCTTCTCGACGCCGGCGCAGATATTAATACACAAGGCGGCTATTATGGCAACGCTTTACAAGCCGCATCTTTAGATAGCGATGGGAAAGTCGTACAGATGCTTCTCGACGCCGGCGCAGACGTCAATACACAAGGCGGCTACTATGGCAACGCTCTACAAGCCGCATCTGCTAGAGGAGCAGAGAAAATTATACAGATGCTTCTCGACGCCGGCGCAGACATCAATACACAAGGCGGCTACTATAGCAACGCTCTACAAGCCGCATCTGCTAAAGGAGCAGAGAAAGTCGTACAGTTACTTCTCGACGCCGGCGCAGATATTAATACACAAGGCGGCTATTATGGCAACGCTTTACAAGCCGCATCTTTAGATAGCGATGGGAAAGTCGTACAGATGCTTCTCGACGCCGGCGCAGACGTCAATACACAAGGCGGCAAATATGGCAACGCTCTACAAGCCGCATCTACTAGAGGGGCAGAGAAAGTCATACAGATGCTTCTCGACGCCGGCGCAGACGTCAATACACAAGGCGGCTTCTTTGGCAACGCTCTACAAGCCGTATCTTTAGATGGCGATGAGAAAGTCGTACAGATGCTTCTCGACGCCGGCGTAGACCCCAATACACAAGGCGGCTTCCTTGGCAACGCTCTACAAGCCGCATCTGCTGGAGGAGCAGAGAAAGTGGTACAGATGCTTCTCGACGCCGGCGTAGACCCCAATACACAAGGCGGCTACTATGGCAACGCTCTACAAGCCGCATCTTCCAATATCTACGAGAAAGTCGTACAGATGCTTCTCGACGCCGGCGTAGACGTCAATGCTCAAGGCGGCCACTATGGCAACGCTCTGCGAGCTGCATCTTCAGAGGGCCACGAGAAAGTCGTACAGATGCTTCTCAATGCTGGTGCAGTTGCTGAAGGCCAGCCGGTGCGTGAATAATGTATCTTCGTACGGGTTGAAAGGATTGAGTGAGGTAATTATCTATCCGATGGCCTGGTGGCAGATGAGGCGGCGAAGCTGATGTATGATCAAGACGGTTTTCTCCAGGCTTTCTCGGCCCGTTTCGGGGGTCTAGCATAAACAGATGCAACATCCTTCTTGGCTGGAAGCTTGGAGCTCTCAAAGCGCTGGTGGCGCTTTAGTCGTCGGCGCTCATGGTGGACCGATAGTTACGACTCTCTTTAATGACGTTCTAACCTAGAAAAAGATTGGCAAAAGTAAAGGCCCCTCGAGACACATATTAAACATATTCGCGAGGATAATGGGTACATATTTGAACATATATTATATCCATGTTCCGTGTATCTATATGTTTAAGAGGTGACTGGCTATTGTATAATGTTTCCATTCTACGGATATCTGGTCACGTCAGTCTTATGCTGTACCTAAGCGACTAGCTGTTGTGTCTCGTCTTTGTTTTGTTAACTGCTTGCTCGGATAGCACAGCCAATAGGTATGATACGAGACGTCGCAAAAGTATTCAAAATAACATTGGTTTATACCAGAATGCAGCTCTGATTGTTATCCTGGAAATGCTACCGTAGTCCCCTCGAGAAATGCATCGCTGTGCGCCTCATACTCCTCGCCCAACCAACCCAGGTACATCTGTAACTACCTCATATTCATAAAATTTCCAGGCGTCCTCATCTGTGCCAGGGCCATGGCCACATCCCGATCAGAGCTGGTAAACGACCGCTCCAACTGCGCCAGCTGCTCACGCTGGTGATAAACTGAGTGCCCCTGCGGCCCACTCCATTCATAGGTCCTATTGAGTATACCCTGGAAGTGAACCGCGAGACGCTGGCCCTTCTGAAAGGCGTTGGCAAGTCCTGCCGATAGCTTGGCCACAGGGCCGGCGGGCGGTGACGCGGGCTCCAGAGGCCTTGGGCGGAAGTCGAGTTGGGGAGGCGTGGGCGGTTGTGTGTTGGTGATTGGCGCCAGTGTGATGCAAGTCTCCTCCATTCGCAAGACTTCTGTGTCTGACTTGCGCGGTCTGCGTCCCGGCAAGATGACCTCTTCACCGTCAATCTTCTTACGCTTACGGATTCGAGGATTCTCTTTGACCGAGTTGAGGATGGAGCTAATGGATGTTCTGGCCTCTCTCGGCGGCAGACTTGGCTGCTGTCCCGGTACGGTCGCAATCGTCGCCGCAGGTAGCAAAGGCTGGGGCTTCGCAGGCCTTCCATGCGCCGGATTGAGTGTTGATGGCTTCTTCTTGGGCCGTTCAAGCGCACCTGGGGCTGATTTCCGCGCTCGCCTCGGCTTGGCTTTGACTACCTTTTGCGCAAAGTTGGGTTTCTCTGCAGCATCCACTGTTGTCTCCGTAGGTACCTGGACCTGGGCAGTTCCAAGGGACACTGAGATCTCGGACTGGACGGCAATGGTTTCCTGTACAATGACCAGGGAAGTCTCTGCCGGACCATCAGCTTGCAAGTCCACGCTAAGCTTCGAATCACCACTCGATTGCTCCTTCGTAGGTTCGTAGGCCCTCCACAGCAAGGATGGAGTTCCCGTGATCTTATGCAGATCGTCACGGATCTTGAGTGTCCAGTACGCCCCAGTAAGTCGTGTGTCGCGCAAGGCCACTGGGTTCGCTGGCGGTGGTCGCTCCCTCTTTTCCTTTTCCTTCTCTTCCTCTGTCTTCTTCTTCTTCGGCGGTGGGGGTGCCTCCCAGAGCTTCGGCACTCTCGTCTGCAAGTCTGAAACCCACGCGTCACAATCCCACTGCACCCAATAGTCAATCACGTCGCCCCATGAGCTCTCCGGGGGTTTGGTGAAGTTCACGAAGACAACTTTGCCACCTCGGTTATGAATCGCCTTGGCAAACTCGCGCACCAACACCTTTAGGCCGTGCACCCGCAGGCTCGTACCCAGAATCAGGAGCATATCCGGACAGAGCCCGAGGTCGTGCGTCACTATAGGGCTAATGAGGTGGGCATTAGGATGCTCCTCGCCATACAGCACAATGTCTGGTCGCAGCTTTCCTACCCCAAGCGCTCGCTTCCCGCGCTCTTGCCTCGCAGCAGTAGCACCTATGCAGTGAGGGCATTCAGGCTGCTGGCCAGAAAGCGTCTCAAACTCCAGATTATCATCCCATGATGACACACGGCCACAGAGGAAGCATCGTAAACTCTCTAGAGACCCATGAAGAAAGACACACTCCACTCCAGATGACCGGGAGCGTTCGAGTTGGGGTGGCTGCTTCGACGGCTTACGTTCGTTGCCCGTCGTCTCGTCATCGCCAGCCGTAGTCGCAGTCCCATCGGGGCCTGTGGTTGACTGTGACGAGCCCGCATTGCCATTTTCTGAGCCTTCTGACCCAGGTTTGTCCTTGGAATCCTCCTCTACCATCTTGGCTAGCTGGCTTGCGTTGGTGGACTTTCGAGAAAAGCGGCCACGACTCCCGGGGCCATCCTGGAGGGAAGTGGAAAGGCCAACTTTTTCCTCGATGCGGTCAATATTCTGCGTGTAGCACCTCACAAGCTTGCCGCGGTCCTTCAGGTGACTAATGAAGCGATGTGAGCTCGTAGGCTCGCAGTCTCTAACCTTTTGCCGAAGTGACGTTGCAAAGGTGTAAAACACCGACGTTCGCAGTGGATCTGCCCATATCGACGCGTCGAAAAGGTCCTTGCCCTTCATATTGGGAAGACTGCTCCGTCCGGTGGCAGACGTTTGTGACGCAGAGAATGAAACTGAGTTGAAGGTATCATCAACCTCGGAAGGCGAAGTGCTGCTCCGCCGGCTCGGGCTTGTGTCTGACGGAGACGTTGGACCCCAGGGGTCAAAAAGAACTGGAGGAGGCGACGAGAGAGGCGAGGAACTCGGAGGCACAGGGCCATCGAAGAGGCGCGTGCCAGAATTGCGGAAGACGGAAGGGGGAACAATTTCGACCGGGGGGGATGATAGAGGAGAGGTCGGAATGGCTGTGAGAACAGTACTGCGGGAGGGCTTTGGCGTGCTTGGGGTCATGTCGTCTGATGCTGGCAGTGATGGCCCTACGGTATTCTCCAACGTGACTTCAATTGTACTCTCGCGTGATATGCGTCTCCTCTTGAAGGCCCGTCCTCCCTCGTTGCTTTCAGTATCGCTGTCACTGGGTGACGATGTGTCCTGTTGGGTATTTTGCCGCGCCACAGCGTCGAACTGGGCCTGTATCAGCGAGTACAGGCCATTCTCGGAGCGGAAATCCTGTTCAATTGTTAGCCGCCCAGGTCCATATAACCCATACGCGGAGAAGTGTACCGGAATGCCCGAGTTGGTGCTGATGCCCGCGCCAGTCACGACGACAACCTTGCGTGCCTTAAAAAGAGCATTTGCAACATCTTGGAGGCTCTCGTCTGACGACGGGTCGACTTGTAGCGTGGGCATCGCGGCGCGTCAGAGCGGACTCGATGCGCGTATAGGAGAGACCTGGACTGGGTGGGGCCTCGGTCGACGCGTTTTCGGAGTGAAATTGGGGCTTTTCGGTTTGTAGACTGGTTTTAAAGCGTAAAAAAATGCAAAATGCCAGAAGGAGCCGTGGTGGTCATCGTGTTCACGACCAAGGAATCGATAGTTGGAGACGTCGCGCTTGGGGAAGTGGACGTGGTTGTCGGTATACTATACGTTCTAGGAGGCGGGAAAAACGGAAACTCGAGATCAAATGTTAAAATTCAGATGTCCGGTCTATCGGTGGCTCGGAAGGCAGGCAGATGGAAGAATTGACGCGTTGTGGAGGCACAATGCCGTGTGGGACAGAGGTAGGTTTGATCTCGTGAGGTGGATTCGATGCAGCTCCAGCACTGACGCGCTGCTGCTGGTGTTGTTGTCCGCGTCTGGCTGGGGTTAGGTCTTATCTGGCGCTATCGATAGGCGCGGTTCACTGGTCTCAGTGGGTTCAGCGCTCCAGCCGGTGCATGTGGGGTACAACTACAGAGCTTGGTGGGCAAATGTGGGGTTTTAATTGTCTTCAGACCTCCCCGACATCTTCATCTGTCTCAACGTTTCAGATGACCATCTCTCTTTTTTTTTTTACAAGTCTTCAACTACGTCTCTTATGTCTCTACTAGCGCTCGTAGGAACCGTTGGAAATCCCGCGGCACGCCCAACCCCGTGATAGCATCCCACCCTTCCGCGGCTGGCCACCCGCCAGGCTCACCACCCCCGTTCTCGAAGCTACACGATTTGCTGACACCGCCACTGATATCTTGGAGAGTCTCCCGGACCTTCTTGCTGTATATTTTACCGTTCAGCCAGCCCAATACCTCTTTGCCCGCCCTGATCCTCTCTTCGTTGACCAGCGCAATCATAGCCGCCATGACGGGCGTGCTGGCGCTCGTCCCATCCAGCAGCGACACCTGCCGCGCGATCACGGTCTGAAACTCGGTCCCTACAACCGATATATCCGGCGTCGCGCGCATGCTGCTGTTGTAATAGCCACAGAGGTGGCCGCCAAGTGCCTGGACGTAGTCCTCGACAGCCTCATCCTGCCAGGCCTCCCTCGGGAAATACTGCGAGAAGCCGCCGCCGCTAAAGTCAGCGCCCTTTGGCGGCTCGCTGTCGTTGTCCACGGCCCCGACGGCTGTCGCCCAGGGGCAGGTTGCAGGGAAGGCGGCCATGGTGACATCCATACCATCTGGTGTCCGGCAGGACGAGTTACGCCCTCCCGCCGCGCCGCCGTCACCAGATCCCACCAGGATAGAGGTGCCACGCGCCGTGAGCAGGCCAAACATGGAACAGACGCGCTCGGCATAGGGCTTTGGCACGGAGAGCTCGTCGTCGCCGTATGAGAAGGAAAGAACATGCGGGATCTCATCGTCAAGCTTATCGAGGAGATGTGCGAGAAGCTCCAAGTAGGGCTCGTTGTCGACGAACTCCTCGGGGTAAGGGTCGCCATTATCGTCCAGCTTCTCACCTCGCCCGCCAGTGGAGTAATAGGTGATGTTAGACGGGAATCCAAGCGCCATGGTATAATCCATGTCCAGCGCAGCCTCTGAGCCGGACTGGGCTGGTTTTTGCGAGTTCTCGCCGCCGTTGACAAGTTCCACAGTGAAGTTGTAACCCTCAGCTAGGATCTCAGGAGCGTTGCGCCGTAGGAACAGATCGACGTCTCTGTGGTTGGCGTTTTCTTCGAGGAAACCAGCGACGCCGAGGCGAATGCTCGACTGTGCATTGGGGTCCACAGGTGGCATGTTGTAGAGCTTGCGGATGCATTTGGGCGTTGTCTCACCAGCGCAGGGCGCATTACGACGATGATGCGGCTTCGGGGGTGATTTCCTGGTGAGCTCCTTCTTAGGTGCCATGAAGTTTCCAATGGGATGAACAAACTTGATGGCGTCCACCAGAGGTTCAGGCACCGAGTATTCTCTGGTGCGAAGCACCGGGTCCTTGTTCTCGTACTGGTACCGATGCATCTTCATCTCCAGCAACGTCTCGGCCTCTCCAACAGTCGTATGGACGTAGATCCAGTCATTCTCCTGGGCTGTATGGGTAATGCCGTTGTTTGAGAGCCACTTCTCCACGGCATCGACGTCGTCCTGGTCTGGCACACGGAGTGCCTGGGCCTCATCGTGGGAAAGCCTCACCGCCGAAGGGCCTGAGATCTTGGACCGCAGCTCCTGCATATTAGGCTCTCTCAAGGCGATAGACAGGCGCAGCGGTTGGCCAGGATCGACATCTTGCTCCACCAGATTCCAGCCATCGGGGATCCTAGGCGTCGTTTCCAGAACGATGCCACATGCACCCAGTCCTGCTAGGGCTAAGATGCCGAGTTGCATTGATGTAGCCATATTGAAAGATCAGATGTGAAGAGCAGAGGAATTCTTTAAAGAAGTGGCGGTTGTTGTCGCTTTTTTACGAAAGCCTCCCTTGAATGATTCCCAGTGGCCCCCAGAAGTGACGTGCTGTCTAAGACACGACGAGACGGCCATCTTCTGTCGATAGTGGAACCAAGGTTCACCGTGCGAAGGTGGTCTGGGAGTACGAGTACGTTTGTCACACCACCAATCGAACGCGCTTGTGGCGGAAGCAAGTGCCCCTGAATCAAGACGTTCCCGAAGAGTCACAAGTGGGCACTGGCCAAACGGGCAGTTTCGGTTTCACGGGGACAAGATTAGCTTGTCTCGACGACCACGGCCAGATATGGGTGGTGCCACTGGAACACGCAGCTTGTGGCACGGTATACCGTACAATTTGAAACATGAGCATGGATGCGTTCACCTGGACGAACAAGTTTCCAAATTCACAGCAAGACGGCTAATATAATATTATTGGGCTCGTGATCATGGTCATCAAGCTCCGACTATGCTACTGTCAATCCTGCTTGTGCTCGCCAAGCTGGCTAACATCCCATCCCTGGCTCTCGAGGTAGGCGCGGAATCGCTCATCCTCGAGGGTGATGGTATCCTGCTTGACGTTGGGGATGAAGACTAGGGTGATGATGGCGGACAGGATACACAGACTGGAGGCGACCCAGAAGGGGTACTGGGCCGACTGTGTGGCGGTCTTGCCAGCCTTCTGGATCTCGGGGAAGACGTAGGTGCCGATAAAGGCGCCAATCTTGCCAACGGCGGCCGCAATACCGTAGTAGCGACCGCGGACGCCGGTGGCACTCGTCTTGGCGGCTAGAAGACCGATGTTGTTTCCAGGGCCCATCTCGCCCAGGGACAGGAAGATGCCGTAGACGACAGCAAAGGCGGCAATGTGCTTGGAGAGCTTGTCATAGAGGCCGGCCATGATGAAGCCGACAATGGCCTGAATGGACACACCAAGAGACAGGGTATACTTGGGGCCAATCCAGTCGCTGATGAAGGAGCCGATGATGCTGCCCGGGAGGTAGAAGCAGTTGATGACGGTGCTCCAGCCAAAGACGGTGGTCAGGGGCGCCTCGTCGCTGTAGAGGCCGCTCAGGATAGAGGAGGAGTAGATTCCAAAGGCATAGACGGAGAACTTGGGTTTGTCAGTAAAAGCCAGCCAGCTCGTTGCAGTGGTTGAAGGGACGTACGTTGTAGAGGAACCAGATGAGGCTGACGCAGAACAGGCGGAATCCGTAGAACTTCAGGACGAGCATGTAGGGGGTCTTCCTCTTCATAGCCTCCTTAGCGTACTCCTCGGGCTCCTCGAGCTTGAAGCGGAGGTAGAGAAGGACCAGGGGGAAGATGGCACCGATGCCCAGGCTGGTGCGCCACATGGTCTCGAAGTGCTTGTTATGGCACGCAGCAGCGACAACGTCTGGAAAGAGTCAGAAATATAGCGGGATAGGAATGGCCTGGTCGCAACTCACAGGGAACAAAGGCTCCAATGACAAAGCCGCCGTCAATCATGGAGTTGGTGAAGAGGATGAACCAGCGATGGCGGGTTCCCTCCTTGAGCTCCGACGTCGACTCCGCGGCGCCCACACTGCCAGCCGGGTACTCGCCTTACCAGGTCAGCACAAGATATCCAGCACTTGTAAGTTGAAAAATGAAGGCCTACCTCCAATGCCAATACCGACAAAGAAGCGCCAGGCGGCCAGCATGTTGAACATGCCAACGGCGCTGCCTTTGAAGTAGGAGCCGGTGGCCAGGATGGTGAAGACGATGAGCAGGATGGTGGAGACGAGCAGCGAGTTGGCGCGCGACCAGCGATCGGACAGGAAGCCAAAGAGCAGCTGGCCGACGACGGTGCCAGCAAAGGCAATGGCCGAAACATTCTGCGAGGCAGTCGAGCCCGTGTACAGTTCGCCGTACTTGAGGCCGAGGATGGTGTTGACCGAGCCGATGACCTGTGTTCATGTTAGCGGGGCAGGACAAGCCAGACATGGTATTAGTTTGTGCTTGCATTGTTAATGTAGCCGTCCGAGAACAGACCGGCACCACAGGCAAAGACGGGCATGGCAGCCTTCGCCCATGGCTTGCGCGGACGCGGCTCCTCAGCGCCGCCGGCGATCACGACAGGTTCCTCGACATCCTTGCCGAGGACGCTCTGGGGCTCGAGGGTCGCCATCGTCGGGCCTGGAGCTTGCCTCACGGATGAAGCTGTACAAGTACTACTACGCGTAAGAGTTGTGTACGTGTGTACGAAGCACGGCGCGACACCGGGGAAGAGTCGGACTTGGGGGGATGTTGGGCGGCACAAACAAGAGACAAATTGGCAGCGTCGCATTGTTATAAGGGATCTACAATGTATCTGCCAAGGGTCACCTGCCGGGATACCGACTGCAGCGGTACAGACTGCATATGCACGTGCATGAATCTCCAACTCGCCATTCCCAACCCTCGGGCTCCCCGACCGACCGAGCGAGTGGTTCGTCTGCACTCTGCAGGACCGATGATACGGAGTACGTATTCGGAGTAGTCGAGTGTAGACACAGCAGACGTACAGGTGAACTAACCAACCCAGGTATCGCGGAGATTGGTAGTGGAGCATCGAGGGCTCAGGATCCAAGAATGACCCCGGTCATGATGAATATTCAGTGTTTGTGTGAGAGTGTTGGTCTGTTAGACGACTGTTGGTTGCTTATCTTTTTGGCCCTTCCTCCACACTACTGTCGCCGGTCGAGATGAGCATGTAACCTGTGAACACGAAATCCACGCGGTTGTGTAACGGTAGTGGACCACGTGGCTGATATTGGCTTTTCATTTGCATTTGTTTTTCAGAGATTTTATCAGAGCTCAACTGCTAATACTAATAGTAGCTAGTAGTATATAGCAGGATGGTCCGCTAGCAATTGTCAATAGGTAACCGCGCCAAACAGGCAGCAGCAGGATTGAGACTTTTCTCGGCAGGATTCGACTCCATGCCCTGTGCTTCGCATTCCGCCGAGACTTGTCAAGCCACCGTTTGCCTCCCTTGTCCCACCGACTTTTCGCGCATCGTGGTGAGAAACTCTCTGGCCCCTCTCTTCTTCCCAGCCTTGCCTCAGTTCGGCGCTCCGTAATCCGTATTATCCATTCGGCGCCGTCGTGGAGCCACGGGACTCACGGCGTTCCCGGTCCGCCCCGGGGTGGCGCGCACTACTCCGGCGCCTGGCGAGCGGGTTCCCAAGTAGTATCCGTACATACGAAATACTACTAGTAGTACTAGTCGTAGTGGCCCAGGACATATATCCCATATCCTCCCTCAGTTCGAGCACGTGGTGGCATCTTCCCTGGATCATCGCCCCCAAGTCAGCCTTCAAAGAAAATAGGGCACTCCACCACGTCCAAGTCCCATCAGCACCCGGATAAAGCGGCCACCCCCTTCTCCAACTCTCTCCTCATCCATTCTGCCGCTAATACCACGTCGTAAAAGCCATCGAACGGCCGTTTTCCCCCACAGACCCAATCACCCTCTGCGTTCCCCCAAGCAGGAAGTCCTCATGTGACGCATCTGCCCAAACGTCGCCAGAAAAGCCCCTCCCGTCATCATCAGCCACGCACCAAGTCCGTACACCGTGGACGAAGAAACTCGAGCTGACCCGCCCGCCGTCAAGCCTCTTTGCCAAGTTTTCCCAGTTTCGCGAGCAACCACTCTCCCAGCCCAGCCTATGACATTCCGATCTCGGCCAATAGGCCAGCCCTGCTGGGCTGACGGTTCTTGTCATGTAGAAATCCTCACTTGCGCCTGGTTTGGGAAAGCCACTCGTTTTATAGACCTCCTCATCCCAGCGCCCATTCAGAGGTCCAAGATCTCTGGTGCGAGTTGACGCTTCCAGGCCGAGCCCCCGGGTACATGTATGTGCATATAGGAATGGAATGCTCCCACGATATTTGCAGTTCCCATGCTGGAATTCCCAGCCCCTTCTTTTAACACTTCGAGCCCGTCCCACCGAGCCCGTCCCACCGTAGATGCAAAAGAAAAACCCTGCATCCTCCTGACAGGTCAAGATCCCGGCACCGGCATACAGCCAAGACCGCGTACGGCCCTCACCAAGGACGCAGAAATCCCAGACCCTGCTGGCGGAGGTGCCCAGCCCGCCATGCCGGACTCCAGGCCCCGGAAGCCGTCCCTCAAGGAACGCTTCTGGTCCGTGTCCGCCGCCAACCACGAGGTGGATAAGGACAGGGAGGCCAAGCGCCAGCAGCAGGCCGCCGCGTCCTCCTCCTCCTCCTCCGCTCCATACCATCCCACCCACGCCGCCTCAGACTTCATCCGTACGACATCGCCTCGACCGCCGGGCCAGCAGGGCTCCGAGGCCGCCGCCGCCAAGCCGGACGCCCAGGATACCAAGTCGGGGGACTACGCCGCCTTCTTGGCACGGTCGGAGGCGAGGGACATTGCGAGCCAGATGTATGGCGAGTCGTCAACAGCAGCGAAAGGAGCGGCGTCGAAATCAAGGCCCAGAAATACCTTGGCACGCCGAATCGCCGAGTATATCAAACCAACACGAGAGGGTGAACAACGGTGATCAAGTCGCTATAGGAAAGTCTGTAAACATTGGGTTTGACAAAGAGCGGCGCAAAAAGTTCGTTTTTGTCAAGTCATATCGAGTAAATATACCCAGGGATAGTGCTATTGAGCAAAGCATTGCACACCACAAATAGTCTCGTAGTTGCAGAAGGTTCGTTTCATTACCCAGACATGTCTAGGCAAAGTAGGCAGTCTCTGTAACTGGATATTAGCTTATATATAATCTGCAGCAGAAGCGAGTCCGTCTTTAACCGCATGTATCAATATCAGCCTCCCTCCACGCGCCAGATATAAGTCCCTTGTCCAGCTCAACATGGAGACGTCATCCCGTCATTAAAGCAAACGATAATATCATCCCTCAGAACGCTCCTCGCAAGTTTTTAGGCAGAAAACAGTAAATCTCCATGCAAGTCGTTCCACGTAAGTATGCGCAAAAAGAAAGGCCCCATAAGAATGAAATCGACCAACATTCAAAACGCTGAAAGATGATGTTGTGAAGTAGGACCTGTATGGCCATTCACAGCCCGAGCCCGTGTTATGTGGCAATGCAGTAGAACGATCGACTTGCCCCAGAAGTCTCGGCAAGATAAAACTCTAAGCCAAAGGCCAATCCCGCCGCAATAGGGTATCATGAAGTGCCAATTTCCACAGAATGAATCAGTGCTCAAGAAAGCCCGGACCGCGGCAGACTAGAGGGCAAAGGCAAGGGACACCAGTAGGGTATCAGACCAGTCCGTGAGCCAGGTGCAGACGTCTGTTCTCATGTGCGAATGACCCCATGTATACCGTTCCGTCGTTGTGGAAGCTGGATTTCTTCGTCGTCTGAACTGTTGTTGTCCTCAAGCCCCTTATCCAGCATCCGATCAATGTCCTTGTCGCTAATCGGTTGACGATGTGTCATGTGGCTAATTCCTAGGGCACTAGGAAGTGATAACGAGCTTCGTATATGGCCACCCCCTGCGTCCGTCCTTCTCCGTGGTAGGCCCCTGTTGAGAGTATTATACGCTTGCTGAGGAGAATCTAGGTCCATGGGAGAATCTGGTATCGGCGTCATGCCAGGCGATGCCTCGAACCCTACTCTTTTTGTAGGACCGGAAGGACGCTGGGTCGGTAGAGCCTTCCGGGGCCCACCAGGTAAAGGCTGTCTTCCCGTGCTCCTTGGTGCCGGCTGGGAGCTAGGGCCTGGTGAACCAGTGGGCGAGAAAGTGTGCTTGAGGTTCGCAGAGTTGTTGGGGCTACTCATGAAGAGCAATGTTTCAATGGCATCCTGTTCCCTCACATTCTGGTGGGGGGAGTACAGCATGGGCTCAGCGGCGCCGTGTCCCCTTAGTTGCGAGGTATTCAACGCAGGTGGCTGAGCTGGAGTGTGGGGAGAGGCGGAATGTGAATGTGAGAGCAAGGTTGGTGTATAGTGAGAGTTAGAGTTCCGACGGGGATGCGAAACACCCATCCCCATCGATGGCCGGATAGGGGCCGGAGGAGCAAGGGTCGGTCGATTGGACAGGTAAGGAGGCGAGTTAGATTTTCGTCTCGGAGGTGCTGGATCGTTGGTGGGTTGTAGATGAGCCATGGAGCGGCCAACCAACTGAGGGCTAGCGGAGGAACCGTTGCGGCGATGTACAGTCGTTGATGTGCTTGAAGTCGGGGAGACGGCCTGGGACGCAAGCGACTCGACCTCGTCGAGGGAATGGGCTTGCCAGCCATTGTTTACCTTTACCATTGCGTATGACAGACGCGTCCTAAGCTCGTGCGACAACTTGGGTTGCGTTAGATCCTCAGAAGCCATCGCTGAAGTAGCGTCAACTTACATCGCCAATAGTGCTGGTGGTAGATGCCATGCTGATGGCACTGACATTTCTCGAGTGGGTTTTCGTGGGACTCTTGACCTCGCCGTCGGCCATCCGCTTCCGCGAGCTGGCGCCAATGTCGTCCCCATCTGTAACCATCCTGTCCTGGGCCGCCGCAATGGCGGATAGCTGCATAAGCTGGCTGTCCTGGCTGGGACCAACGTGGTGATTTGATATTGTGCCGTCGTCGCTAGGCGTCGGTGTGAAGACCCGATCGGAGGTACTAGTCGCGTTCGATATCTGGGAGCCGTCGGCAGACGGGGGGTCGCTCTGGGAGAAGCGTTCATCCGTTGAGAGAAGATGGCTGCTGTAGAGTTGGGAGGCCGCTATCTTTTCGTCCTGATCGACCGGAGCACGCGACTCGGTCGCGACGGGGGGCTGTGGCGGGACGGCAAAGCCCCCACTGGAAGCGATTGATGATGTCTCAGGGTTGCGGTCGCTTGCATGCATCGACGGCTGAGACAGGGGCATCGTTGTAGGGCTATTATTCGGCGCGACCGCAGCAAGGCGGTCATAGGCCGTGGATGTCATCGAGTCGTTGTCGCGGCCGTCGTATTGACGGGGAAGCGTACGGGGAAAGCCCAGAGATCGGTGGTGGTCGTGGTAGTAACGATTGTTGTGGACAATCAAGCGATGGGCGTAAATCCGCCGTGTCGAGAAAAGTCTCTCGGGGAGCAATATCGAGGAGCACTGGCGACCCTCGGTAGGTGCGGGTAGCGACGTCGGAGCAGAAATGTCGGTGATGCGAGACCCCCGTGGCGATGCAGAGGGGAAGGAAGAGAAGGAAACCTCCACTCTCGTCGGTCCCTGGTGGGTGACTCTTGTGGTTTACGCGGTCAGGCGCGACGGATGCGGGAGGTGGCACCCACTACAGTGTGGTGCCCGCCTTCCCCAGCACAGAGCAACAGTGGAAGGTTCCACCCTGGGGACCTTCGAATGCTTCTATTTCACAAGATGTCTGGTTTTTTAACTGTTTTTAAGCTCAAAAGGCAGAAGTTCCAACTTGAAAGCTCTCTGTTCGTGTTAAGGGCCTCTTCCGATTTCATGATCGGGTGTCGAGATCGCCGCCCCAGAACCAACGAGCCCATCCGACCGGCGACACGGTCAAGTTGACAGTTGACAGGGTCCCAGCCACCACCCACGTCGGCATGGGCACAAATCTTTTACCAGAAACCGCGCAACAAGCGTAAAAGGCAAATCTAAAGATCCTCCCGGCCATCAACACGATGGCACGTCGCACCTTGCGCGAACACGCTCTAGGCAAACTCTGAAAGGCCTCAGTTCCACGACGCCACGAACCACCAGCTCGGGACTGAGCCCCATGACGTCGGGTCTCTCCGTCAGCTTGACAGGTTTGCTGCCATGTTGCTGCCATGTCTCGTCCGCAGGATCACAAATCATTCAGGTGCCCCATGTCAACTATTAGCAAGCCAGATATCGCCTCGGAACCCGCCAACGCCTCCCTTTGACGCGGTGTGGCTTGCATTGGGTCGGCCTGCAGGTGGTTTGTTTCGATCGCACCATCCTTCCGCTGCAGAGTGCTTGGCCCACCCATGACACGAAATCACGTGATACCCGCGACACCCCACACCACGTGCACCGACAGCCTCCAGAGGGACCAGACAACAAGCATCGAACGACAACAATGAGTGTATCCCCGTGGCTTTCGGTGGAGAGCGTGTTCTAAAGTTTCCATTTCTTTCCGCCTGCTCTAGCCCCAACCAAATCTCAACGCCAGGGAAACCATTTAGCTAATGTGAATGGGTATCGTGAGCCCCCTTACCAATATCCACGGCAACTGATCAACTGTCATCTATCCACATCCGGGCTCATCACCCGCTGCCCCATATCCATAGACTCCTCCATCCAGAATGACACCTTCGTTGTTCTCCAGATCGTCCTGTACTCGCCGCCACCCCGTCTTCTTGGGTCTCCGCCCCTCGGCCTCAACCCCCTTCCCCTTAGCGTCAAAGACGGGCTTAATCAGTGAACCAAGCAGCGGGTTACCGCTGAATGCGCCTCCGGTTCTATCTTTGTTCCCCTTTGACTCGGCGAGCACAGCATGTCCAGCATCAGCCACATCATCGTTCTCATCAGGGCTGCGCGGGCGCTCCACAGCAGCCATTTTGCGAACAACCTTGCCCCCAACGAGATCAATGCTGACCACCTGTTGCCGCTTCTCGTACTCTGGCCGTGCATTCCACTCCATCTCCCGCATGAGCTTTTGCTGCCGCTTCAGCTCCCGGGCTCTCTCCTCGGGACTAGCCCACATACTACCTCCGTTACCCGCCATAGCTCCGCTCACGTCAAAATCAGCCGCCTCGTCACGAACCGTCGTCCGTCGCGCATTCTGTGCCTGGAAACCCAGAAGCTTGTCCCGGTGTTCTCTCGCCTTGGCCTCGGCCTCGGACAGAGTGGGGCCGTCGTTGCCGCGTGGCTTGGTGAACGGAGCCGGGGTTTTGCTCACATCAGCGCGACGGTTGGCTTTGGCGTCGGCGGCCATCCGCTCCCGCCCTCGCTCTTCCTTAAGTTCCTTCATCATGGCCTGCACATCATTCGAGCTCAGGAGTGGAGTGCCGCAGAATGTACAGGGTCCAAGCCCCTCCTTCATGCAAATGACCTTGCCACAGGACAGGCAGTTTGGTGCCGCGCCTTGCAGAGGGTGTCTCGTCGCCACGCAGTTGCATTTCCGCGCACCAGGCTTATCGAGTGAAGGATTCGTCGTGATTTCGAGCGCGCGGATCGCCAAATCGAGGTCCGCAAGGGCAGTGGACTGTCCGGCCATGGGCGTGCCGCCTGATATAGATATCTTGGTGCTTCCTCCCGCAGGTTTCGGTGTCGAGCTTCGGGAAGAAGGTGTTGACTTTGACTTAGATTTGGCTGAGTGATCTGATATCAGGTATCCGGCTGACGGGCGCTCTTTTGGCGCAGGTTTCGGGGTGCTCGACCTCGAGGCATTGTTGCTGGAGGGGGCACTAGCTCTCTGATGCTGTGGCATGTACTCTAGATCGCTGTCCTTTTTATTGTAGACTGTTCCTGATGGGGCAGCATAATCTGCGACTTGTCGAGGTCGTGGGGTATGTATCGCCTGGGCTGACTTCTTGGGCTTGCGCCTCGACTTGGGTACGGCGTCGGCTGTGTTTGACGATGAAGCTGGTACCGAAGCAGCTGCAGAAGACGATGCAGTTGCTGTAGTAGGATCTTTTCGGCGGGAATTGAAGGACGAGATAAAGTCGACGGCCTGGGGCGAGTCGCCAAGCAGGTTGCTAAAATGGGAGGCAGCCTCGGGCTTTGAGAGGGAGGCAGCGTAATCGAGGACCTGCTGGAGCTCTTCATTTGGCAAAGGAAGCAGCTGGGACAGCTGCGCTAAAGACATGGTTCTTGCGGGGTGGTGAAGTTGAAGAGAAGTTGAAGTTAAACTAGAATCAAAGAGGTCGGAATCGATATTGAAGCTGACGATCGACGTGGGGTTTGCCCCACTGCATCTCGCGCCAAAGCATCATCTTACCCTACGTCCCCGGCTGAGTCACTCACCGATGCATCGGAAATGGGATTTTCCTTAACGATTCTTCTAAGACCATAGGAATTTTGTTGAAAAAAAAATAGTGGTTTATTGCTGTAAATTGAAATCATTTGTTGTATCTTAGTCGTAGCCTGTATCAGGTTTATACACTATTCCCAAGTAAAAACAATGTGCTCCAAGGTAGTACGAGTTACTAGTTGTAAGGCCTTGAGTTTTGCAAAGAGAAGAGTAGAAATACCTTAGGAACAAACAATTCAACACCAATATTTATTTTGCATCCAGAGGCGAGTGGGATCACATCCCACGTCCCTTCCGACTTTTATCGACACAGCCAGTGGCTCTCCCCGATGCCCTCCGCACCCCGGCACGCGGGCCAAAGGGTCGGTGACTGGAACTGCACCCCTCCAACTCTCCATGAAACGAGCAGGAACATTGAGGAAACATGTATGTATATGCGATTCGCTCAAGAACCTAGCCTCGGGCCTGTACTTCCCGATGGTCAAACCCCCTGGGCCGTCGGCGTCCCGGACATGCGCCAGATATGTCACCGCCGGTGAATCCGGTGGGCGGTGCCGAGGAAGTTGGAACCACTTCCCGGCGTCTCCGAGCTTGACCCGGAGTCATGTGCAGGTGACCTCAGTCGCCCACCTCACCAGTCACGAGTCAGGCTTTGGGCGGGTGGTCGATGTTCCCCACGCCCGTTCCTCCAGACTTCCCACAGCAGTGACAGCAGTGACAGCACAGTGCTCTGGCTGGTGTAGTCACTACAGTGAGGGCACCTTATGTCATGTCACGGGAGCGACCGCCGTTTACCCGCAATGCCGAGCTAATGCCGGGAGCCATGCTCATTGGCCTATTGGCCCATTGGGCCCATTGGTCCATGCCCCCTCGAGCAACGTACTGTGTACCGCGGCGGCAGCACCTTGGCAACGTGAGGTTGTCCTCCCAACGAGCCAACAGCCATCGTCCCCCGGTTCCGTTTCCATCTTTTTTTTCTGCCGCCGGGAAAACCACGCAGCCACGTCGTCCCAAAAGATTCCCAATTCCTCTTTTCTTCCTTTATCCACACACAGATAACCTCTTGTATTCTCCCTCACACCTCTTAATCAACACAATCCATCATGATGCTGGCCTCCAAGATTCAGCGCCGGGCTTTCTCCGCCTCGGCGCGCAACGTGAGTTGACATGCCTAATTATCCAACCTCAAGCGAAAGGCCGACCGCTGATCCCAACACTCGTGCAGCTCTCCAAGGTTGCCGTCCTCGGTGCCTCTGGCGGCATTGGCCAGCCTCTGTCCCTGCTCATGAAGCTCAACCCCCGCGTCACTGAGCTCGCCCTCTACGACATCCGTGGCGGACCTGGTAAGACATAACTCCCCTGGTTGTCGCTCCCAGGAGGTGCCCAATTGAATGAATGCTGACTCCCCCTTCCTTCGCAGGTGTCGCCGCCGATCTCTCTCACATCAACACCAAGTCCACCGTCACCGGCTACGAGCCCACCCCCGCCGGTCTCGCCGCCGCTGTCAAGGACGCTGAGGTTGTCCTCATCCCCGCCGGTGTCCCCCGCAAGCCCGGCATGACCCGCGACGATCTGTTCAACACCAACGCCTCCATCGTCCGCGACCTCGCCAAGGCCGTCGCCGAGTCCGCCCCCAAGGCCAAGCTCCTCGTCATCGCCAACCCCGTCAACTCCACCGTCCCCATCTGCGCTGAGGTCTTCAAGGCCCGTGGCGTCTACAACCCCAAGACCCTCTTCGGTGTCACCACCCTTGACGTTGTCCGCGCCAGCCGCTTCGTCTCCGAGATCAAGGGCACTGACCCCAAGGACGAGAAGATCACTGTCGTCGGCGGCCACTCTGGTGTCACCATTGTGCCCCTCTTCAGCCAGAGCAGCCACCCCGACCTGTCCTCCAACGCCGACCTCGTCAAGCGCGTCCAGTTCGGCGGTGACGAGGTCGTCAAGGCCAAGGACGGTGCTGGTTCCGCCACCCTGTCCATGGCCATGGCCGGTGCCCGCATGGCCGAGTCCGTCCTCCGCGCCGTCCAGGGCGAGAAGGGCGTCGTCGAGCCCGCCTTTGTCGACTCCCCTCTCTACAAGGACCAGGGCATCGACTTCTTCAGCTCCAAGATCGAGCTCGGCCCCGAGGGTGTCGAGAAGATCCTGCCCGTTGGCCAGATCGACGCCGCCGAGCAGAAGCTCCTTGACGCCTGCCTCGGCGACCTCAAGAAGAACATTGAGAAGGGTGTCGCCTTTGTTGCCTCCAACCCCGGCAAATAAGCTGGCCCATTTTTCCACTGGGCGCCCTGTGGGGGCTCCTCTTCTCTCTTGAGTAGAGGAAGTGCTCTTCTGCCAAGGAGCAGGGGAGTTCGCATAGGGGGATGATCCATCGTGTGGTGCGAGCGGGCTTGGTTTTTTGGCCCTTGGGCTTGTCTCAGTAGTCACGATTGGGAGGTTTAGAGGGAAAACCGGCTTAGAAGAGCTTTCTTCCTTTGGACCCGTACAACCGCCATAGACGTAATCGAGCCTCTGTATCATAGCATGAATTAAATCACTATTTAAGCAATATTTATCTAACCTTGTGCCATCATATTCAATAGCACTTGTCCCATCTCTATGTATCTTGGTAGCTAAAGCCCGGAAGATACATTCTATGAGCATGTAATGATATAGGTAATTACCGGCCACTCACCACTCCCCCTCCGTCTATCATCCTCATTATCATGCGTTCGTCTACTTGCTAGGCCATGGCTTTTAACTCTACTGCCTACCAGCCCTCCAGGCTTCCAGCTTCTCTCTGCGCTCCGCGAGCTTGCGCTCAAACTCGGCCACCTTCTCCTGCTGCTTCTTCTCCTCCTCAGCAGCCTTCTTGGCGTCGGAAATGGCCTTGCGCTCGGCCTCGCGCTCGAGCTGGTCCGGGCGGCGCTCCGCAATGTCACGCGGGCGGAAGTCGCTGAAGCCCTTCTTGAGACCCACTTCGATGACCCAGCAGAGCACATAGTCTGCGACCATGGAAACCGTCATCTTCATCTTGAATTCCTCGGTGAAGGGCACGAGCTTCATGCCCTCGTTGATCTCCGGGATGAGCTCGAGAGCGCAGACAAAGGCGAGACCAGACACGCCTACGATGCCGTAGAACATGCCCTTGTTCTCCGACAGGGACTCACGGAACGGACGTCCCTGGTAGTTGATGGCAAATGTCGAGATCTGCTGAATCAGCTGGAGCAGGTAGACGGCCGAGTTGAGAAGCGAGGGCGCGAACTCGGCCTCAAGGTCGACATCATCAGAGCGACTGTAGCGAGTCAGTACTAGTTTCGGGGTGTTGGGGAGGGAAAGAGTTAAACTTACGGCTCAATCTTCTCGCACAGACGAGCAATGTAAATGAGCGTGACAATGTGCACGGCAAACTGACCAAGGATAGAGCCGATGATGTAGACGTTGAAAATGTTGGGCTGAGGGCGTTCCTTGCTGAGTCCCTCGACAACACGGGCGCGGGAAATGCTCAGGAAGCAAACCGACATGAGCATACCGCTGATAGTGTACTGCGTGTCGCCAAACTTGATACCCTCCAGGTACAGAACCGAAAGCGAGTATGCGCTGATGAGACAGTTGAGCGCCAGGATCTTGTACATCTGAATGGTGGCGACCAGGGTGCATCGCCCCTGGCGGATGATGTTGGGGACGGCAATGACGTTGCGCAGCTTGGACGTGAAGGGAGCGGCCACAGAGGCATCGCCAAGCTTCAGGGTCGGGGGCTCGTCATCGCCGAGCTCCGTCTCCATCATGCTCGTGGTGAGCTTGTCAGCAAAACCAGCAGCCTTCTTCGCGGCATCCTTCTGGCGATCGGTCCGGCCATCATTGATGAGATTCTGGGCAGCGGGGGAGGTAATGGTCTCCAGAGGGTGACCTAGGGTCTTGATGTATTCCTCGGGGGAGACATTCTTCTTCTTGGCCTCGCGTTCAATGGCCTTCTGATAGTTGGGGTTGGTCGGGCCGGGCGGGTAGAGATGGGCGATCATGACAGGGACTGGGGGCGCTGGCTGGTTGAAGCGCTTCATCAGATCAATCTGCTTCTGGTACATGTCCTTCAACTTGGTGTTGCGGGAGTGTTCGGCGATGCGGTTGAGATCATCCGGGGTACCGTTGAGAAGGGCAATGCCAATGTGAGCCTGCTTGAGTGCTCCCACGTCGTTGGTACCATCACCAGCCATGAGGGTATAGTAGCCCATATCCTTGAGGCCAAGAAGGATTTCCTCCTTCTGCTTGGGAGAGACACGGGCGTACACCCAGGTGTGGCGCAGAAGAGTGCCCCATCCGGGGTGTCCCTTGAATTTGGCGAGAGCGTAACCGGTAACACAGATATCCTTGGTCTTGATAATTTCGGGGTCGATGGGCTTCGAGGGGTCGACGGGAATGACGATCTTGTCATCAACGCTCTTCCAGACAAGGTTCTCACCGCTCTTATCATGGTCAGGAGCGTCTAGGATGAGAGCATCGCGGTCCACAATCTCGACCTCGCGAGCAACATGTACAGCGGTCAGGGGGTTATCACCGGTGATCATGACAACGCGGTGGCTGCTTTCGTTGAGCATCTGGACAGCCTCTTTGGCGTCCTCCTTGAGAGGGCAGTGCAAAACGAGGAAACCGGCGAAGATGAGATCGGACTCGACCTTCTCACGCTTGAGATCGTTGATTTTGGAGGCACTAAGCTCGGAGTCGACGGTGAGCTGCTTGTAGGCCAAGGCCAGAACACGGGAACCCTTGCGGGTGAAGTACTTGTAGGTCTCCTCGTAGTCATCGGGGACCGAGACGAGCATCTTCATGATCGTCTCAGGGGCACCCTTGACACCGGCAAACGTTCCCTTGAGCTTCTGTCCAGACTTTAGGTCGGTACCGTGAACCATGGCGATGGAGCTCTGGCGCTTCAGGGCGGAAGAGAACTGGAAACGACGCTTGATCTGAACGTTGCCATGGGTGCCACCGGCCTGGTTGGTGCTGAAGAGACCGTCGTTCTTGCCAAGAGTCCAACCAAGAGATTGAAGAGTAGCTTTTTCCATTGGGTCTCCGACAATGTCACCCTCGTCAAGCTTGACCAAGGCGTGGGCAGTGGCAAGAACCAACTGAGTCTCCATGCTAGCGTCCTTGACAGAGGTAATGGTAGAATGGGCACCATCGGTCTCCTTCTTGTCGGGAAGATCGGCGTGCGCAAGTCCCAGACCAGCGATACCCTCCACCACGAGATCCTCACCAGTCAGGGTACCAGTCTTGTCAAAGCAAGCCACGTCAATACGGCCAGCAAATGGAATGCGGAAGGGCTCGGTGCAGAAGATAGCAAGCTTAGCCAGGGCTGCCAAACTGGTGTTGACGGCGAGACTCAGCTCCATGGGGAGTTCGGGAGGGACGACACTGGTGACAATCAAGACGCAGTCGAGCAGGAGCTTGGAGCGCTTGCGATCCTTTTTAACACCCTCATCCCAGACATACCACGAAGCGGCAATGGCGAAGACAAGAAGGAAGAGAATGAAGAATAGGGCTTCGGCGTTGCCGGCGCCAACACGCTCCGTCGAGTAGATCATGGTGCGGACCAGGCTACCCTGGGAGGTCTCAAACCCAGTCTTTGTAACAATAGCCATGGCACCGTTGTCGGGAGGAGTTGGCACGCCAGAGGCAAGCTTAAGCTTCTCCTGCTCGGGGTTCCCGTGAGTAACCTGGAGGACCTTAGTGCCACCCCAGAGGAAAGCATTCTTGTCCAGACCCTCGGGGTCGAGCGGGGCGTCGGAGGGACGCAGCTGGATGGAATCCTTGAGAAGAGGGGTGCTCTCTCCGGAGAGCATAGCCTCGTTGACAATGGCTGTGCCTTCGACCAGGAGCATGTCGCAAGCGACGCCGCTGTCCTCCTTGGTACGGCCCACGGAGACCAGATCCCCCGGCAGCAGCTTGTCGCTCTGAATCTCGGTCCACTTGCCAAGACGGAAGACCCAGATATCGTATGGCTTAATACTCATGCCGCGGAACTCATTGAGAGTGCGCTGGCGCTGCCAAACCACGGTGCTCTCGAATGCGACGAGCATAAAGAGGGTAAACAGCGAGTAGTACCAGTACTCATCCAGCATCCACAGGCCAACGCAGAAAATCTGGAAGACGAAAAAGGGCGCAACGGCATGCTCCTTGAACAGCTCTGTGAAAGTCGGAACGGGAATGTCAAAGGTATTGGTGCCATAGTGCTGTTCAATACGGGAAACCTCGGACTGCTTGGTGATGCCTCGAGAGGACTGAAAGTGGCCAATGGTGGGCTTCGGCTCGACGTCAATGTCGTACTTGAGGGTATCGAAGACCTTGGTCACGGGGTTGAAGAGGAATCGGCGCTTCTGGAAGAGGAACGAGAGGTTGGTCTTGCCGCCGGCCTGTGTTAACTCGTCAGCAGGAGAACCCCATAGTGTGCGGGGACAGGGGAAGGAAGTACCTTGTCGCGGACCAGCTGGCAAATCTCGCCGGAGCCAGCATTCGCAATGGGGAGGACCTTGATCAGCTGGGCATCTTCAATGTCTTTGGCCTTGGTGGCCGTGAAGCGTCCCGCGAGGTCGACGCTCCAGTGGGTGCTGAGCCAGAAGAGGGACTGGACGGTGATGATGGCAGCGCACCAGACAAAGGTCCACTCCTCGCCGCCAATGTACTGGTCGTAGAGCTCCTGGCTGAGGTAGTATCGCAGAAAGACGGGCCAGACAAAGGCGAAGGGCCAGATGTAGGTATGGAGATAGAGCGGCAACGGGCGCAGCAGCTCGGCCTGCTTGATCTGCGCGTTGTCGACGAGTGGCGTCGGCGCCATCGTGGGCAGAAGGTGACAACGTCAAGAGTATCGGAGGATCTACAGCATCAATCTGGGCTTGATATAAAAGAAAGACCAGGGGCAGCAGGCAAGACGAGCGTCACCGGTGATGCAGAATGGACTCGTCGGCGCGGACCTGATCATGGACGATGGAGATCTGTACTTTTCTTCGGGGGAAGTCTATGCGGTTCCAGGAGGCCTGATGTGGCGTGACACAGCTGGGCTGGAGACTTTGTGGCGCAAGTTTGTTGTGGCGCCCCCATCGGATTGGCCCCGCCCAGGTTCCTCTCAGTGTCTCCCTGCCCCAGAATTCATCTTCGTTGACGACAGTGGACCTCTGTAGCCTCTCCGTTGACTTGCTCTCCAGCTCCGCCCTGTCACCAAGTATGGCCATGAGAATTTCAAAATTCACGAAAAAGGTCCTGCGTGAGCCGTTGCAGACCATATAGGCCACATTATTGCCAGCTTACTGCACCATGTGCCTCATGTGCCTCCCTGCTTGAGAACTCTGGCCTGGAACATCGTGGGCTATGGTGGGACATTCTGGATCTCGACCTCTCACCGTCCTCGGTTGCAAAGGGAGGTTTTTCTCTCCAAGCGGCCGGTGACTGGAATTCTAACGTAGTTAGTTCCTCGGATGCATCATCATGGTGCGCCGCGTCTCAGAACGCCGAATGCTGGGCAGTCTCCCAGGCATTGAAAATATTATGTCCAGGCCTCTCAAAACCAGTTCGATCTTTCACTCGGCATTGAAAGGAGGCAACCCACGGAATGCCATAGAGCCGTCCCCGGATCTATCACAGGTTGAAGATGCTTTAGCCGAATCAATCAGTATGTGCTTGCTTGCCTCATCATCATATACCTCCGCGGCTTAGGCTTTGTGTAGGTGATGATAGAACGCTCGAGCTGAATGTAGGATCTTGGCCGTATTGCCCATTTGATCTGTTCGGATGGCCCGTCTTGCCGCGGTTTACGGCATGCGAACTGGTCTGCGATCGTATCGTCGTCGATATTACGGATCTGTTGCCCGCTGCCCACCATCGCGAGACGAATCAAGAACAGGCTCAGACACGGCGCTGCCGCTCCGTTGACAAGCGAGTATAGCCTCTTGACGACGGCCAACGCATCATCGATTTTTCAGGAGCCGATGCGCTCGTTCTCTTGCATCGGTCCGATGTCGTGCTTGTCAAGGCTGTCGAAGCCCTTGCTGGTGATCCCAAGAGGGGCCTTTGGGAGCAATTTGGCGAGGCCGTAGTTGTTGACTGGTCCGTATGTGGTAGGCAGTTGCTCCTCTTCGATTTAGCCTCTTGTCCCGGATGAATGAGACAGTGGAACTGATGCGGAAGTATCGTGTTCTAAAGAAGGCGAGAACATGTAAACTAGGCTTCTAAACACTGGGGTTGAGGATAGGGAGACGAATATATATGATGCCGCATTTCACCGAGAGGCTGGTTGGAGCAGCGATCAAACCGTTCGGGCACGTGCCGACCCCAAACCTGGAGCTTCCAACTGCCGGATCGGAGACAAATGCAGCCAAATGTAGACATTAGTCTGATTGAGGAGTGGCGGTACGAAAACCCGGGGGAAGAATGCGGGGGCAATTCGGCCTAACCCCAGCGGTGTCTTCATCTTCCTCCAGGAGGGCTGGCACTTGACGACTTTGTGGATGTTGGAAGCGGGCCGGGCCTGATGACGCATGGCCCTTTTGGGACTGGGAATCCTTCTAGACTCTCTTTACTTGCTACTTGGCATGACAGTTATGGCATGCCTCTCCGTGCAATTCATCAACAAGTTGATTTCGGGCAGTCGGGGCACGGCGCCGATGGCCCCATTGATCGACACCGGCTGTCGAAACGCACTTAGCCGGGATCGACCGCGTCATTGGCCTAGCCTCCCCTGACAGATGGAGCTTGTTTTGTGCCTTGTTCCATCTTGGAGAACGGAGCTCGACTACCGCACTCTACAAGTCCACTCTTGGACTTGGCCTGTGTAGGGGTCCCTACTTAGTGGATGTCCCTGGTCGGCGGCTCAACCAAGTATAAAGAGCAAGGCTTGGCCACTGGGTCAAGGAAATATCAACAACAACAGCATCACCAATTACTTCATTCATATCATCCAAGAACAACCACTACCATGACTCGCTCCATCGTCAAGATCGCCCTCGTCGCGGCCTCTGCTGCCGCCCCGGCTCTCGCCGCTGAAGGCTCTGGCCACTCCACCCGGTATGTTGACTCGACGCCTATTCTTACTGCACTTGATAATTAACTAGAATTAGCTACTGGGATTGCTGCAAGCCTTCGTGCGCCTGGCCGGACAAGGCCGATGTCAGCGCCCCTGCTGGTGTCTGCAACGCCGACAACTCCCCCTTGTCCGACCCCTTGGCCGATAGCGGCTGTGGTGGAGGCCCTGCCTTCACCTGCGCCAACTACTCACCCTGGGCTGTCGACGATAACCTGGCCTATGGCTTTGCTGCTACTGCTATCAACGGCGAGGATGAGTCCTCTTGGTGCTGTGCTTGCTACAGGTGAGTCCCATAAAACAACGCCACATGAAACACTGGGGAGAAACCACTGACCCTCCTGTAGTCTCACCTTCACCGATGGTCCCGCCGCTGGCAAGACCATGATTGTCCAGTCCACCAACACCGGTGGAGACATCTCCAACAACCAGTTCGACATCCTCATGCCCGGCGGTGGCGTCGGCCTCTTTGACGGCTGCACCCCCCAGTACGGCGGCATCCCTGGAGCCCAGTACGGCGGCGTCAGCTCCCGCGACGAGTGCGACAGCATGCCCGAGGCCCTCAAGGATGGCTGCTACTGGCGGTTTGACTGGTTCGCCGGCTCCGACAACCCCAACTTTGACTTCAAGCAGGTCCAGTGCCCGTCCGAGATCATCGCCATCTCCGGCTGCAAGCGTTCCGACGATGGATCTTTCCCTGCTGCTTAGATGGGGAATATCCGCATGAGAAAATCATGGCCTGATAGGACGGATGGGCGAAAATAAGTGTGAAAAGGATGCTTGTGTGTGGTGGACGGTTGTATATAGGGGGGAATGTGAATAAGGAGGATAGCTGAAAGAATATATGTTGTACGCTACGGGAGCTCCAAACACCACCGGAGTGCAAACAATTGTGATGTTGGTAGACTTTCACAATTCTTTCCCTAGAGATATTTTATAGCTGCAGGAATCGGCTATATCATGATTCTCGAATATTAGTAGTAAATTTTGGGCCTGATTGAAATGCCAATATCATCCTTGCGCCCATTTCATGTTTGAACCCAACTGTGACTGGCACGACCCCCAAGCACCACTGCAATCTGCTCAGCATGGGTTCCCAAACTGTAATTAGGCGTCAGGGACCGGGGTGTATTAAATCTGCGTTTTCTCCATAGTCTCCGCCGCCTCCTGCCTCCACCCCTCGCGCCATCGTGAGAGGGGAGGACGCTCGTTGACAATGTCGCCAACAGACCACAGCATGCGTTTCTTATCCGTATCTTCAGAGACTTCATTGTCGGGGCAGATAATGTAGAACTTGTCTTGTTCCATCTTCTTGTACAGGTAGTCGGCTACCTGCTCCGGAGCCCAGGCACCGGCTGGTTTCTCCTTGATGTGTCCTGCTCCAGTCTGTTCATGGATCAGCCAATGACTATGAAAATTCTAGGAGAGCGGGAGCCCACAAGCCCAGTGTGTGTCCATCCTGGAACAAGTAGATGCACGCTCGTCTTGGTATCCTTGAGATCCCAGCTGAGCTGCTCAGCGAGGGACTTGACGGCGGCCTTGGAGGCGTTGTAGGCCGGATTTCCCGGTGGGTTTGTGATTCCCTGCTTGCTCCCGGTAATGACTATGGAGGTGGGCTTAGACTCGGAGGCCTGCTTCACGAGGGGGAGGAAGGTTCCAATCCCGTTGATCACGCCAAACAAATTGGTCTCAATCGTCTACTTAGATTAATACGATACTCGTGGGAGGGTATACGGCGAATAGGGGAGCTAACTTTACGGAAATAATCCTCATCACCCCATGTTCCTCTCATGCCCGTTCCGGCATTGAGAACGAGCAATTCTATTGTGCCAAACATCTCCGCTGCTACATTCTTGAGTTTGGCCCAGTCGGCTGGGTTAGAGACATCCGTCACAGACGCCGCGATGGTAGACTCTTCACCCGAGAGCTCCTTCTTGGCAGCCTCCAATGCCTCGGCGTTTCGGTCTACAAGGAGTATGTTCATCCCCTTGCTCTGGCAGAGTCTGGCAATGGCAAGGCCAACGCCTGAAGCTGCGCCAGTAATGAGGGCATTAACGCCGGGGGCAAAGACTGCGGTTGCGGGCATTGTGACTGGAGTATATGAGATGATACGGTGATAATGACGATGAAGCGTTTGGCAACCAAGTGAGGGGATGGTCAAGATAATGTACAGTCGGGGTTGGTTGTATGACGTGGGTCACCATCCACTTCGTCGGAGATTTCGGGAGCAGTGAACCCTTATCCCCGCATCTTGCGTGGATGGCGTTGTATTTTAAACTCGAAAATAATTGCCTAAATACATAGAGATGAGGAATTTGTAGTGCCTTTAGGTTGTTCCTATCGTACCGAGGACTATATAGGTAATGGGTTGGGTAAAGTTAATTAAGACGGCGTTCCCGGGCCCGGGCCCCGGTTCACTCGGTTTACGCATAGAGGTCACTTCTCGAGCTGTTTCATCATGAACCACATCGTTTCCAGCCGAATAAATTGGCGCCTTATGTAATTTGGTGAAGGGGAGAGATTAATAAAAGCAAGAACGGCATTCATTGACCACAGTCAGGCGTGTCGGTCAGCTGTTGGCGGTGTTGGTGCGGAGTGACAGCCGATGTAACGTCGGCCGAACACATGGTCGCCACTCCATGAGGAAGCTGCAAAGCCCGCATGGTTCTAAGCCTGACTTAAAGGAATTACTTGATTGACAGCAGGAAAGTAGAAACTGGAACTAGGAGCTTTCAAATTTCATCTGCCATAGGCACTCCGATTTCATGACGAGGATATGTATTTAGTTGCCTTGCTCTGGCTGATACTCTGCCCGGACCCTTCGAGATGTAGCTGATGAAGCCGAGACGATGAAAGGGTCCTTGGTGGTAGTCGTAGAAGCTGGAGAGATGGTTTTCAGTCCACAACCCGCATCTGTTGGAGGAACACTAACGCCGACGGTGGATCAGATGGGCTCAAAACACCCGTACAGCACGAAACGGTGACACGACACGGTTATGATATTTGATCCCTTTACTTGCTTGGTGGGCCATCTGAGGGTTAAAGATGATCTGGTACTTGTGAGTTGAGACATCCATGTGTGGGAGGGGACAAGCTTTTATCCTAAAAAATGTGCCATGTGGCAGGGAAAAGCTTGGTCAAGAGTCTTTCCCAGGACCACGGATAGGTGTTTAGCGACGTCACTTTCCGAGCAGCTGCTACGGTATTCGGCCCCTCGCTGCTCGCGGTCCGGATATTGTGAGCTGATGGGAGTATCAGGACTTCTTCACGCCTCATATGTTCTGCCCTTCCTATTTCGGCCTCCCGGGCCCCAACCATCGGGCCCGGCCGGACCTGCGCCGGCCCCAACCCGGCGCTATTCCCTATTAGGACACTGAACGACCAGAAGTAGCTGCGAGATGGGCTAGAATCAAAGCGTCCCATTTCATATTCCACTAGAGTCTTTTATTTTACCTTTTGTCTAATGCCGGCGTATTTCCTAAAGGTGGGCGAGTACATCGGTGATCGCCGGCCTCGTGGTTTTGGCGACCTGGGCTCTAGGCATGTCATTCGTCGAGGTTGGAGATGAAGATTGCATGTCTGAGGAGAAACCATGTGGCCTGACGGTAGTGTGCCACTGTACAGATGCCGTGATGTCCCCCTCCATTTCGGCTTGTGGGCGACTGCTACGTTCCAACCGAGATGAGAGGAGGCCGCCCAGCACCCGCCGTGCGTCCACTGAAGGTCTGCCCCCGGAAGACAGCGAGCTGGGTGTTTCCTTGCTTGCATCTGACGTCTCACTATCTGTGGGGTCGTCGACCTCGGCAGATATCCCTCCATGCTTGCGCCGCCTCATCTTCTACCATTCTAGATCCAAATCTCGCATTAGCCTGGACCCTGATTTCCCTCTTTGGCGTCGCCGTGGACGCATCCGCGTACGGGATATTACCGATGCGGAGTCCTACTTGCTATCCATACCCTAAGAATCCCATCTTGATCGGGTCGCTAAGCGGATCGGGAGTCAGGGGGCTGGCTGGAATCTTATCCATTCCAAACTCTGGTGATTATTTTGTTATGGACCTATGAGAGCTGGCAAGACCGCATCTACGACTACATCTGCGACCTTGTGCTTGGAGTTCCAAGGCAGAAGACGCGTCTCATTCTATGCGCATCAAGAGCTCTGCTGAAAAATAAGGGAAGTGTACTGTGGGATAGGGTGGTATCAACTGCTGGCGGCACGCGCACCAAACCATGGATTGTACTGGGGTAGTCATGTTCCTGCGCCAGGGTCGCATCGCGCCCACCGTCGCTACTCCTGATTCGAGGACGTGACTTGTCCTCGGTAGCCTTTTCTACACTCGCAGATATGCTTTATACACGCTACCAACGCTCATGACTTGGGCTGCGCGGCGACCTGCCATCCTGCTCTTGGTCATTTCTGGTTAAAATGATCCCATATGTGCGCACGAGATATATGCCCAAGGCGGCATGGGAGCATACGATCAAGCCTCTACCTTCCCCAAGTTGCAGAGTCCCTTGGGTCCTACGCTCCCTCGTGTTGCCAAGGGATGAGGTTTCAGAGTATTTAGACCTCAGGTCTTGCTGATCTTGACTTTTTGAAGAAGCTCTTCACAGATAATTACACTACTACTGCTTTCTTGTCACTCCTTATCCCGTTGTCTTCTACAGCACATACTTGGCTTGTACATACCATTATTCTTATTCGTATATACAATACCCCAGAGCCACCATGGTTCGTCTTACCATCGCGTCTCTCCTTGCGCTGGCCGCCATCGGCTCTGCTAAGCCGGCCCCCTCCTACTCCGGCTACACCAGAAAGTGGCAGGACACATTCGGTGGTCCCGCCGGCCAGGCGCCCAACGGGAACAACTGGAAGATTGTCCAGGGCGACCTCGGCCACAACAACGAGCTCCAGGTCTACACCAGCAGCTCCCGCAACGTGCAGGTGAGCGGCGGCGACAGCCTCCAGCTTGTCCCCTGGCGCGACTCGTCCCAGCCCAAGGGCTGGACCTCGGGCCGCCTGGAGAGCAAGTACGTCTTCACCCCGACGGCCGGGAAGATCACCCGCGTCGAGGCCTCCATCATGTTTGGCGAGAGCCCCACCGGCAACAAGCAGGGCATCTGGCCCGCGTTCTGGATGCTGGGCGACTCCATGCGCCATGGCGTCGGCTGGCCGGCGTGTGGTGAGGTCGACATCATGGAGACTGTCAACGGGATCCTCACTGGCTATGGTACCGTCCACTGCAACGTCTTCCCCGGTGGTATCTGCAACGAGAGCAACGGCATTGGGGGCAGCATTGGAATTCCGGACCAGGGCTGGCACACCTGGCGTGTCGAGATCGATCGTCGCAGCTCCAACTACGTGGATCAGTCCATTACCTGGTATATGGACGGCAATCGTTTCCACCAGGTCACGGGTGCCCGCATCGGCAACGCCGAGGTTTGGGCTTCGCTGGCTCAGAAGCCCCTCTACATCCTCCTCAATGTCGCCGTCGGCGGCGACTGGGTACGTTCCAACTTTAAACCCTTTCTTGTGTTATGGATAATGGCTGATAAACATCTGTAGCCTGGACTCCCCAACGGAAACACCCAAGACGGGTATGGCTCGCGTCTGGAGGTTGGCTATGTTGCCCATTACGTCAAATAAACAAGTGACGACTCATGATTGAGCATTGGCATTTTCATTGAATTTCTTGTACATATTTTGTCTTTTTCTTCGGCCTTGTTCATATGGGCGCCTTTATGGCCGGGCTGCGCTCTTCACCGAGATGCTGCCTCGGCGTTTGGATATTGATGGAAAACTCACGACTGTCGCTATAGAAGTGAACGTTTCGATTTATATACTTTCTGATCCGCTATTGCTTCTGCAAATCAAAGTGTCTTATGTCAATTATGATATCCTCCTCTATAAAGCCCACCCCTGGGCTGTTTATCCAACTCTAAGCAAGGGACCTCTGGAGCTCTAGAATCTCGTTTACCGCTTTCTGCTTGGTCGCTTCTTGCAACTCATACGCGGTCCTGAGCTCGTCCACCATGAAGGGCTCGAGACTTGCCTTCTTGCCCACCCGGTAATCGTACACGACAATGTCCTCGAAGCACCTGGCAGCAGCCCGCCGATGCTGGTGAGAGAAGATGATGACCTCCATCTCCACATTGGTGGATTCGTAGGTGGGCTTGGCTAGGAGTTTGTGCACGACGGTGACTCCGTCGGGGAAAACAATGGGCTGGAGGACATACAGTCAGTGCCACAGGATGAAATACTGCTTCAGGGCCAACTCACAAGCTTGTAATCCGTCTTGATGCTCCTGAGAATCAGGCCGATGCTGCGGGGCGTCATGAGATCAACCCAATACTGCTTCTGCTCCGGGTCGGCGGCCTTGGAGAAGTTCCGAAACCAATTGACGCGAGAAGACTCGGCGAAGCGATTGTACATGACATTATTGACATGGCCTGGAATGAATGCCATTAGAAAATGGGGAATTGGGGGGTTGATGGGTTCCGGTGGAGCTCACCCTAGCGTAAATGTCAGTGAAACAATGTGACCAAGTTGAGCCATTGGGACTTACCATGCTATCCTGTTCAGCGGGTGGATAAGGCTGGTTAGGTACCGCGCATGTATGATGTGTTCATTCGGCGAGTTGGGAAATACTCACCATGTCTCCCCAGACGACCTGATGGCTATCCAGCCCCGTCCACCTCGGCCCCGTCAGGAATCCCTCAGCACCAGCCGAAAGCTGTAGCCACCGCTTGTCCAGCTCGCCAAGGACACGCTTTGCTTCAGTTGGCTTTCCCTTGAGCTCTGACTGCGCCCGGGCCTTGAGATCTGATAGCCATCGCGGGCTCAGGGCCCCTCCGACTTCGGGATGCGCATGCCGGGGCTTCTCACGGGGCATGAGCTGCCGCATACTTGCGTGGAATGCCCGGCATGGTATCCTGGGCGCGACGGCGGGTATCTGCCTGCAGACGATGGCTGCGCGGCTGTGCATTTTGAAGAAAATTGACTAATTCCAAGGACCTTTGGAGGTTGATGTTGAGTTGAGGTCATGGACCTAGCGATCCGAATCTCGGTCATCGCTGAGAAGTGCGAAAGTACTACAGCGCAAATCTCGGCTGCCTTCGGCTTTCGTCAAATCCGGGGTTGCTTATGTCACAACCCTTGCCTAGGCTCACTTGGCATCTTGGACGGCCAACTAGATAAATCCGGGCGTTCTCTTAGTCTTGAAAATGAAAACCATCTGGATAACAAGTTCCTTGCCTCTGGGTGTGTTGTAACGTGCGGCAGCGATGGGTGGTACGGCTTGTCTCACTTGTTAACTTGCAGATACTTGAGAGTTAGGACTCGACCAATAGGCGCCTCCAATCCATCCCAGACCAGCAACTTCTTCCACCACAAGACGGCAATTTATCACGACGAGTTTCCAAAGAAAGTATGAACAGCTTCCCCGATAGCCTCATCCAGCTCCGTCTTCCCCCGGACGATTCCCCGCTCCGTTTCTGGGGGCGGGTTTTCCACCGCGGGGCCCCCAGGTAAAAAGGACTTGGCCATCTCCACCCACTCGCCTACAATGGACGGGGGGAATAGCCGGCCGTAAAAGCTCAGGAGCTGGTCCTGCCCGATGGGTTTGACGGCCACGTCCTTGCCCATGGCCTTGGAGAAGGCAGCCTGGACATCCAACGGCGTGAAGTCGCGCGGCCCATGGAGTTCCAAGATGTAGGGCGACGTTGGTAGCTCTTCTGCCGCAATCAGCTGGGTGGCCATGACCTGGCCAATGTCCTTGACGGCCACCATGGGCACCTTGTAGTCCAAGGGCGTGACAGTCGAGAAGAAGAATGGCTCGGGATCCTTGAGAGTGTCGAGGGCCACAGTCCAATTTTCCATGAAGTAGGCGCAGCGAATAAACGTGATATGTGGGATCTTCGTGTCAGAAAAGATCCTCTCAGCTGCATTATTCGTCTTAATTTCTCCCTGTAGAGCAGACGTCATCAGATCACAGTAAAGAACCCGGCCGACGACTCAACTTACAACTCCCTCACTCAGATGCGCGCCCATGCTGCTTAGCAGCACAAGACGCTTGACCGAAGGCGCACGCTCGATGGCCTCTTTGACATTCTGCGACACCGTCTCGGCATTCTTGACGATATCGCGCCCGTCAAAGACGGGTGGCGTCAGGGTGAGCACAGCGTCGGCACCGGTGAAGTCGAGCGATGACGCATCCGAAATGTCGCCCTTTACCGCTTCAAAGTTGGGCTGCGAGGTGAATTCGGCTGGTGCTTTGCTGGGGTCGCGGTAGACAGCCTTGATTTCAATGGGCTGCTCTGGAGGGGACGTTTGGTGTAGCAGCGAGCGAATCGCAGCGGTGGCCGTCTTGGTGCTTGCAGGTACCACGAGGACTTTCATTTTTATTTATGAGGTCGTCCAGGCATCAATTTCTCGGCTAGTAGAGATGAAAGCTCGAGATATGTTGGCTTGTTGAGCTGTCGGGATGGTGTTGATGAGGGGCTGGCTCTCGCTGAACAATGCGCTGGTAAATAGCAGCCGTGAATGTTCAAGCCAATGCCAACGCCAGTTTTCACGCTGCCGGATCGTATACAATACGGTCGCACATGAAGCCGGCCCGACGTCATGATTACGGGTGACCTCACGTTATGAGCCACCCGGATCTTGGTGTGAACTCAGAACTCGCATGTGAGCGGTGAAAACAAATCAGACCGAGACCAAAATAAACTGGCAAATTCAGTACATGATGCATTTGCCGTTGAACACATCTATAGGGGGGACAATGAGACATTCTGTCTCTTAATTACATGCCATTCAACCAGGAGATGGGTCGGGATATAGAAAAAATAATTGCGCAACGATACATCGGTAGCTATATGGAGTACAATCACACACATACAAGCCTATACATCCCCAATCCTCAACTACCTCACGGCACAATGTTGACGCGGCTGGGTCTCCGGCTCGCAGCTGGGGTCCCTCGGGGTGTCTGGCGCGGAGTCACACGTGTCGAGCCAAAGAAGCGGTGCTGGTGACTGTATCGCCTGTCCTGGTGCAAGCTACTAAGAACAGAGCCTGGACATAGATGTTAGAGCTAATACTGCACGTGGAATTGTTGGGGAACTCACTCCGGCGCCTGACGGGATCAGCCGCAACACTGACACGGCGGCCGTCGCCCTCGTGGCGAGCCTCGGCCAGCTGCTGGGCAAAGGGAGACCGCTTGCGGAGGGCTGGGCCCTTCCAGTAGATGACATAGACGGCGACGACAAGCACGAAGGAGATGCAGAAAAGGATGGTAGTCGCATACTCGAGATTCTTGCCGCTCCCCTTGCCTATGTTGCTGAAGAACGGGACGGCCGGCACGGTCAAGACACCGGCCAGGAAGTCTCGGGCCCATCCGTTACCGCCAGTTGCGGAAGCGGAATAGGGGCCGTAGGCACAGATCATGTAGTCGATGGTAGCCATGTAGATGGCGTAGTTGGCGATGCCAACTATCGCAGCAAAGACCATGGAGCCTATCCAGTGGATCGGAGGACCCTGGATCGTCCAGGCAAAGCCGATCAGGCCGATGGGCAAGCAAGGGGCCGTATAGAGGAGGAACCACAGGCGGGACTCGTACTGGGCACGCTCATCGTCGGGCTTGGCAGCTCTCTCCTTGATGTTGCGCTGGATGGCGGGGATGAAAATGAGCCACGCGAGGAGATACCCGACGCCGATGGAACAGAAGGACAGACCAACGGCGATGGTGGAAAAGTTCCACTGCTTGTAGACTATGCCAAAGGACTGGATAAACATGAAGATGAGGGCATCCGAGAAACCGGAAAGCAGAGACAGGACAAGAACAATAGGCTCCGTGAGGAACATCCTGAAGGGGCGTAGCCAGGTGTATATAATCTCGCTAACGGAGAAGCGTTGGCGGAACGGGAGGATCTCATCCGGGCCCCAGACGTTGGCCTCGGGATTCTCCTTTCTGCGCTTCTTGGCTATTCGGTTCATCATGATAGATGTCCGGGTCTCAGGGACGGTGAAGAAATGAATGACCTGGATGACAAAGCCAAAGATGAGCTGCACCCAGATTGACCACCTGGACCATAGAATTAGAAACCGTTGAGATCTTTTAAAACAGTGGAAGTATTTGACTTACGTCCAATCGAGGTATTCTTCTGTGAATCCGCCAACAACAGGGCCCAGGATTGAGCCTCCCACAGAGGAGAAGACGACGTACGCAACAGCATATTGCTGATCGTCTGCCTCCCACATATCGGCAATCATTCCCAGGGTAACAGATCCTCCGGCAGTCGACAGACCTCCAAGTGCTCTGCCAACAAGAACCGTCGCAAAGTTGGGCGCAAGAGCGACGGGGATTTGCCATATATTGACCAACAGCAAAGAGAGCTGGAGGATAGGCCAGCGACCAAACTCCTCACTCCAGGGAGCCCACAGCTCGCAGCCAAACGCGTAGAAGACCAAGAAGATCATGGCTCCGCAGCGGGCGGCCTGTGCGCTGACGTTGAACTCCTCGGAGATGCCAGGGATGGCGTTGGAGTACAGGGAGGTGTTGAAGTTCATCGACACCTGCACCCAGAAGATGACGGTCAGGATGTACCACTTCTTCTTATTGGAGAAGGAGAACCCGAGCTCGTCGTAGCAGTCATCTTCTGTAATCTCGTACCTGCCGTCGGCATCTGTCTTCTCGGGGTCAAGAACGTTGCTGTTAGCAGCGTTCTCTACCAGTGTGTCCTGCCCGGTCTCGCCAGCTGCCAGGTCCTTGTTCTTGTCCAGGCCCAATCCTTGGCCAGTCCCGTCATCGCGGAGCTTTTCGTTGGCCGCGTCCAGGTCGCTCTGGTCGATGACCTGGGGACCCTCATCGGGGAGTTGTGTGGGTGGCATGATGGCGATCCTTGTGGGTCTGTCAAAATAATAGAGGGGTGCCTCGGGGACCTGGGGAAGAGAGCTCTTTTAGAGAGAGTGGAGGGGGAAGACTCATGGTAGATATAATGCGACAGCATGTTGACACCGGATGCGCTCCATCATTACAAGGCAGCCATCCTGGAACCCTGGGACGCATGTGTCTTACATCACTCGGTTGCTTTTTGGGAGTGACAGTTCCCAGGTTTCTGCATCCGTCGACTTGTTCGGCCAACCAACCCGTGGCAATAAACTCGCATGGGGGCAAGGGAGACGATGGTAAGCTGTCGATCAAGCTGTAAGCAGACCGGTACTTCGTACAGACGCGGACACTAGGGCATGTCAACATAATTATTCGTGTCAGATTATCATGTCTTGCGGACAATGCTTCGCTGGAAGCATCAGAGACATCTGTGACGGACACTGTGCTACATTCCACATTGGAGCGTCGTCGCCCGGTAACCACTTGACACCAATTGATGGCCATTTGATGGCCCGAATACTTCGCACCTACCTGTCGTCAGCTTGAGCTCTTCAGCAAAATTGCCTTCATAGCCAACTTTCGATTCCGTCCGATCGTTACGGACGTCCAGTACGTCCTGTCTAGTCATCGATGACGTTTGTAGTCGCGGACAGAACAAGGATGACGGGAATAAAAACGGCGATCTGGCTACCCGTCCCCAGCATTTGCTAGCAAATGCAATCGGTGTGGTGGGGCCATTCGGCACGTCTTTGCCGGACGCGGCGGCAGTGCCTCAGCCAACATCCCCAGTGCTTCATGGTCCATGGCAGTCGAGATGAATTCTCTCCATGTGGAATTCTAGGTCTGCCGTTCTCATCTTAATATAAGATTCGTGCCGGGTCCAGATCTCAACAATGAATTCCAACGCCGGGGACACTCAGTCTCTCGTTCTCTGCCTGCGTTTCTCAGAACTCTTGGGGCGTCAGACCAGTCAAGACCCGAGAGCTTTGATCATCAAATGGCTTTCGCCGACCTGCGGGGAGGGCGGAATCTACCGTGGGATCGTTCCTTTCAGAACGATCAAAAGGATGGCAAGGTGCCAACAATGGCCAGCAGCGGGATGATCTGTTGCAATGACGCCAATAGCATCAACCCTTCAACCTAGGGCCGGTTTTCGCGTCACCGCCCACTACGGCGTCACCGGCTCACCAGTGGCTGGCATCCACTTCTTGTAGAGAGCCAACACCTTCAACTCGTCCACGGCTCAGTTCCAGGTTCCACGACCAAATGCGGCGGCCGATCATCCACGCATGCAGACACGTGCCGTAAATTAAGAAGGCTCGGAGACCCCATACGTACTAGAGAACGAGCCGTGCGGGGATAAGCTCACACCTTGTTTATAAGTGAGCTGAGCTTACAAAGGATGCCTATTGCCCGATGAACAGGCATTACATATTCGCGGTTACTTTGGGCCAATTCCCTGTCATGATCATCCAGCATGTTCATCGCCGACTTCCAGTTTCCACCCCAAGGCTAGGAGAAGCACCAAGATTCGGTGAACAGCGAGTACGTACGTACTGGGCGCAGTACACGATAGACAAGATACGAAATATACGTTAATTAAACATATTCAATACACAAGAATAAATAACATATCGAATACACTAAGTGACCTAGGCATTGTGTACGCGAGGAATGAATATGACTCAGAAAGTCAACCGTTGGTATCCTTATACGAACCCTAGTGGCTGGTGCAGGCCTCAGGGGGCGGCGGGTGATGGAGTTGAGACTTCCCAAGTTAATGAGCTTAAACCCATCGTCTCATCTTGTCCACACGCGCACCAGGAGCCGGTGCTGTGGATTTAGTGGGCTCATTGGAGCCGTTGTGCGTGACAGCACCAGAGTTGCGCTTGGTGGGGCTCACAGTGATGGTTACCGCAAGTGCTTCGGAAATACTCCGTATGTGGGAGAATGATGTCAGCGATCTTGAGCAACGAATTAACATCATTTGAAGTTTTTCTTCAATACGGAGAAGGACTGACACTATGGGGGAGTTAGACGGAACCTCTCAAGCTGGTTTTTTCACGGGGAGACAACTTTATCGGTGTAGGCTTGTCGTAATGTGGCAGGAGCTTGTGCACTCCTCTTCCCGAACAATACGGTTGGGACACAGCATTTCCCACAGCCCTGATTCCAGGTCATCGTTACGCTACCAAAGAAGCGTCGCCAAGCGCAGCCGAAATTTGAATTCCATTAGAATTAGTAACTCAATTAAACAAGCCGATTGCGCATAGTTATAAAGTAGCTAGCTACCCTGGGCAATCTACAGCCATGGGATACAGCCATAACCACGGGGCTCGAGGGTGTTGTCGAGGGCATCTTCCCCGGGCGGGAAAAGAACAGCTGGGAGGATGGAGCTCTGCCCCTGGGGCTCATGCATATCCGTAATTGAGATGTCACCGGGGTGTTTAGTTACTCCGTACGGGGTACGACCCTGGTGATCGGGCGTGGGATGCTTGTCATCATCTTGACCAACTGCCAAGCGTCTCATCTTCCAGCGGACGCTGCCGCAAGACCAGCGCGTAGGCCAGACAGCATCGTGAAGAGCTTCCCGCCCCTCATATCCCTCTTCGTTGCCCGCAAGACAGCGGGTCTGCTCCTTTTGGGAAGGAGCGAGAAGGTGCAGGCAAGGTGCAGAGAATTCGAGTTCCATTGTCAAACGCCAGCCTCCGGGATGACAACGAGCCCCCGCGTGGGGTGGTTCATCCTTCAGCGGGAGATGGGCCACGTGATGACAAAAGGGCACCTGCAACCCGAGTCCAGATGCCCAGCTGGGCAAATGGGGGTCCACCGGTGGCTGTCCACTGCCCAGAACAAAGAGTCTTCCAGCCCTCCGTGAGAGCTGCTCTACTTGGTACAGAGGCCAAAGAGACCTGCCAAAGGGCTCGAGAATGAAAAATTGCCTTCCAAGTCCACCTCACCACGACCTCTCCACCAGATTCCACCAAAGTGACCCAACCAATTTATTCACCGGCCCAGTGGTCCCGTGGTTGGCGGCTGGTAGCGGCTATAGCCTTGGCACCGCGCCGTCATCTCAGTGGACGTGTCGCTGGCACCACTGCAAGCCAACCCCGATACAACCATTGACACTGGACCACCTTTCCATATTACTACTTCGTAGTTCGTACACCGGCTGGATTGGACCCCCAATGGTCCGCCGCCAATGGGCTCACCATCCATCCACCGCCCTCCGTCCAGCCTTGCCCTCTGGTTTCCATCCTCTCTCCCCCAAAGGTCAATGACCTGTCCCGACACGGGTCAAGCCCCGCCATCCCCCGTGCCCATTGCGCATTGCGCCCTGGCCTGACGACCCACGACCCCCATCGCCAGCTGCTAGCTCCTAAACCCCCGTCTCCCGAACTACGCGCTCTTCTCGCCGTGCAAAAACACCCAAGGCGCAGATATCGACCCGGACGGTGCCCCGCGCCTCCCGAGCCAGAGCCATGTCCGAGGACGACATCGACCCCATCGGCGCCGACGTCCAGTCCGGTGCCCCCTCACGCGTCGACCGAGACCGACGCGCCCCGAGGTTCAGCTGGACCCCCGCTTACGAGGCCACCTTCTTCCGCAGCCTGTGCGAGAGCGTCCAGCTGGGTCTGCGAGAGAACAGTAGTTTCAAGGCCGAGGCGTGGGAGCGCGCCGCTGCGGCCCTCCAGGCGAAACACGGCGCGTTTCCGGCCAAGAGCCATCTCATCAACAAGAGCGACAATGCTCGGAAACGATTCCGGCTGTGGAGGGGGCTTCGGGAGGACCCAGAGTTTCTTTACAATCCCGTGACTAGGACTGTGACCGCAACTGAGGACGCGTGGAGGGCGCATATCGAGGTAAGTTCCCGTGTTTGACTGGCGAGAGGTGGCCTTGGCTGATGGAATCCCATAGAGGGAGCCACTCTCGCGAGCGCTGCGCGGCCGGCCGTTCGATCATGAGGACTTCATGGAGATTCTATACCCAGACGTGATAGGGTCGGGTGGCGCCCCTAAACGAATCATGAAGCCACGGAGGAAGACGGACAGCGCGATCGACGATTCCGAAATGCCCGGCACCGGTGTCATCAACCTCCAGGGAAGCTCCCACACCGCCATGTCCAGTCCGAACCAGCAAGTACGGCCAGCATTGAGCCAGACACCGACCGGATCATCGGTCGGCTCCATCCCTATGCAGCCGCTGCAACAATCAGCGACCTTGGGGACCATTGTTCCCGCACAGACCGTGGCGACAGCAAGCTCGAGTGCACTGACACCTCCCGATGACACTACGCCTCAGAGCCAAAGCCATACTCGCAAGCGTCGGCAAGGTGTGAACGGGTCCCAGGCAGAGAACGCCGTGTCGCCATCCTTGGGAGACGCAGCACCCACCCCAACCGTTTCTTCGCCCCACAAACGACGCCGCACATCATTCCGCGGCACCTCACTCCCTACCGTGGCGCCCGTGTTAGCATCTTCTGTGCTCCCGGGCCAGACCCGTGAGACCCCTGCAGCGTTCCATTCACCCCTCATCGAGGAGCTGTTGGATGCTCTGAAGAGCCGCGCCGCGCCGCGCTGGCGCGAGCAGGCACTGGACATTTTCTTCCGCGACTTTTCCAGTGAGGAGCTCGACCTTCAAGTCAAGATCTCGGAGAACATCCTCAGCAACGAGAACAAGGCCATGGTGTTCTGCAAGATGCCGGAGCGGGTGCGGCAGCACTGGGTGGGCAAGTTCAGGGAAATGCACCAGCTGAATAAGACATCATAACTGCGTGTGGCTCTTGTCAAGTTGGAAAGAAAAAAAGGGACGGGTCTTTAAGTTTTGGAGCAACCGTGAAAAAAAAAGGGAGGAATTGGTTGTCAAAAGCGCATTTGCGGGAGATACCCACGGGCAGGGCGTTTTGAGGTTTTTATCTTTCAGGACCGGGGGGGAGCAGGGAAGTGCCTTGGGGAATGGCGCGCTCGGAGTGTATATTTATCAGCGTCTGCTTTTGGCTATGACCTCTAGTGGTATTGTCGGGCTTAATCGGTTCGCTCGTGTACTTTATGTCGTTGTTTTCCGTTAGCCGCGTTGGATGTCATCGATTGATGTGGTTCGTTACCAGTACAAGAGCCACGCTTTCTTTTTTGGCTCTGCATTTGATCTCAATCAACGTGGACATTCGCTTCTTTTATCTATTGCGTATATATCCATTAGTACCCGTAAGTGCTTTTGGTACTCTGTATTACTTCTGTCACCACGGAGAATGGTAAGGGATGTGTAGGTTCATTTCGATTGTCCATAGGGTAGCCAACCTGAGAGCTCAATGAGCAGACGCAAGTGGTTGGCAAAGCACCGAGACCACCAAATAACTCCGCTCTTGATAACACTACATACGCAAATATACACGAGAAGATACGAATATACACACATTCTGGCGGTATTGAGATTATGGTGTCCGGTTGATCTTCTGGGTTTACTAAACCGCTTGCCATGAGCGTCTTGCTGGTATCCACGACGCCGATGGTGCGCGAGCTCATTGATCAAAGTAATATCTCGGAGGCCGAAGTCACTGCCGCCATGACCCGCAACTTGGCATAATAATATCTGGCCGGAGGAAATGTCCGAACCTGCCCGGGGCATCGTGCGCAAATCCTGGACGTCGCGTGTTTAGTGCCGTGGCAGGCAGCATATTTCCGACTTTCGCGACTCACACTGTGGAGCAATACGTCATTGTTCGGGACAGGAACATGAACCTGAGGCCACATGCATGAGACAGCTACCGGCGTTTGCGTCACTGTCTGCCCACCCATCCCCATTTCCCGTGAACTCATATATCACACGCTTCTGCGCCTCCTCAACTCAATTCCATCGAAAGACAATCCGTGCCTGCACTTTTCCATCATCACCTACCACCCACACCATCCTTCCACCTTCACACAAACACAATCCATGAGTGAGTTGCCCCGCGACGATGACGTCTATAGCTCCAGTTGTACTGACCGAGCTGCTCTTGTAGTGTCATACGCCGACGTTGCCGCCAGCGGCCCTAAACAATCCCCCGACGAGGTGAGTGGCATCACACAACCCGGGTAGAAGCTGGGGACAGAGTTCACTAACAGCTGGCGATAGGCTGCTGCCCCTCCCCCCCCAGAAGTCATCACCAACGAGAGCGCCTCGACCGCCTCCCTCGTCGACGTCGACATCCCCAGCGTCCACACTGTGCCCTCCGACTTCCTCGATCAAGAGATCAAGACCGAGACCCAGTCACAACGCCTCGAGCGCGAGGCCGCCGTCAAGAAGGCCAGGGCCAAGCGTGAGGCCCGCGAGGCCGACAACTGGCTCCAGGCACAGTTCTCTAAGCTGTCTGATGGGACCGCCGGCGCCCTGGCCTTTGCCAACCTCGCCAGCGTGGTAGGCCTGAGCTCCTATCTGGGGTACAAGGCCTGGGGCCTGTACGAGCGGGGCCGTCTGTCGTGGGAGAATGTTGGTCTTGGGGTTGGCATCCTGGCTACCGTTGGTGCGGTCGAGGCCATCTTTGGGAGGTTTCTATACAAGGGCAAGAAGAAGGAATAATAAGCGAGCACTCGGGCTTGAGAGCCTTGGATAATCTTCACTTTGCGGCGTCAGGTGTCATACGCGGGGCGACAGCTCGGGGTTTGGGAACTGTACTCTCTATATATGATATCGTAATGTATTTTTGACCAAGCCTATATCTGAACGCATAAGACCATCACTTCTGTTAGTCGAATATGAAGTTACGAATATTGACACGGATTAAGTACTTGGGTAAGGAATTTTGAAAGCTATGTAGGGTCCGTGTGATACAAAAGCCAGGACCTGCTCTCCCAATGTTTCGTTGACGAGAGCATAACTACAAATATCATCGCGGTTGGCCAGGGACCTGATGAACTACCATTGTAACCCTAGAGGAACAGCATCATCGGGCCTTCTAGGAGACTGAGCAACGGCTTTACTAGACCCTTCCCCAAAAGAACTGTGTAGATAATTGGATTCTACCCAGTTGACTGCCAACCACGCGAAAATAACAGACGACGTCGTTCTGTGTCATAAACCGGCAGTGACGTCCAGAAGCAAGAGCATCGCTCGTCGCCGCCTTTCATATGCTCAGCAATTCCTAGGTGGGCACCTATTTACTCGAGGAATAAGCCCATCAACTTGCAAGTAGTAGTAAGTAAAAAGAAAACGAAAAAGCGAAACTATAAATAACTGATACTCGTAACGTATATATAGTTCAATACCTACGTATATATATATAAAGTAAAAACTTAATGTAATATAATAATTACCGAGTATATATAGATACTTAGGGGAATATATATATAATATTATATAATAAAATACGCGTGAAGATATATACGAGTATACCTACGACTATGCCTGTTGCGATGAAGGATAGCGCACGTGGCGCAGGATTAGATGATGATATCATAGCCTAGGCAGACGGGGGGCAGAAGACTGGTAAATCAATCAATAGCAATCAATAACATCACATCAGACCATCCGTTCACACGGTCGATCCAGACCGGCTTCATTAGCCGGATTGAGGATCCGTTCGGATCGCTCATATCAATGCCTATAGATATGCCCACGAATATGCCTATAGATATGCCTATAAATATGCCTACGAATATGCCTACGAATATACCTACGAATATACCTACGAATATACCTACGAATATACTAACGAATATACTAACGAATATACTAACGAATATACTAACGAATATACTAACGAATATACTAACGAATATACTAACGAATATACTAACGAATATACTAACGAATATACTAACGAATATACTAACGAATATACTAACGAATATACTAACGAATATACTAACGAATATACTAACGAATATACTAACGAATATACTAACGAATATACTAACGAATATACTAACGAATATACTAACGAATATACTAACGAATATACTAACGAATATACTAACGAATATACTAACGAATATACTAACGAATATATATAAATGTATATATTCTTATCATAATGTCTCATTTCTTTTGCTGGTAGCTTGCCCACGTAGACTCTCGCCTCACTTGTCACTCCGCTATCTATCAGCCAGCCGACGCTTGAAGTATGTCGGCACTGATGGTAGAGCTAGCAGATCAATCTCCCTTAGGTTTTCGCGGCCGAGAATCTTTTTGGCCTTTTGTGGCATATGTGCCAGTAGCTTTTCGGCCAGCAGGTACTTTTGAAAAGCCCGCGTCATCTCACGTTTACAGTCGCACATTAGGCAAGGTCCGCAAAACTACAATAATAACCAGTGACCTTCCTTCTTAGTTTACCAGAAGTTGAGCATGAATACGACCTGGTACCGCTGCATCGGTCCGGGAAAGCAAGCTCCGTGAAAATGGCGGCCTATTATAGTGTATCCCTGGACGAGTAGGCTACGGGACCCTCAATCAGTTCCATAGGTAGTAGTTGAGGTTATGATCACCTGGCCCTAGCTATTAATCATCATCACATTTATTGTTCTTAGCTTGTGATTGTTATCTACTAAAGTACAGTGGTAATAGTTGTTACACAGTACCTACCTAAGGTAGCAAGCGGGACCCCGTTCCCGTGGCTGCCATAAGACAAGAAAACCCATGTACTTAGTCAGGCACCCACTGGCAGATCTCACCTTCTCCTCAGCTCAACTTCGTACTACCTAGGTACTAGTAGTAACTTTGTTTCTCCTTCATCAAGAGACCTGATTCCCTCGCTCTTCCTCGTATACCTTGTCATCTCGCTCTATACCTTTGGGGCACGATGGAGAGGCCGCGTGCCCCATCGTTGATCCAGCGGACGGTTCGTCGAGTAACACTCTTCATGGGAAGTGGGCGGCGAGGCCCAGCCCCGCCCACGAGGTCGAGTAACACTCTCCATGGGAAGTGGGCGGTGAGGCCCAGCCCCGCCCATGAGAAAAGAAGTAAGTGTCGGACCTTTTCCCCCCATTTCAGTCCCTAACGATGGAATAGACGTTCTTGGCCAAGAAAGAGAAGGTGAAAAGGCCTTTTCAGTCCCTTTGTATAGGAACCTCATCGATGACTTCGACGAGCACGACGACGACGTCGTGCCACTAGAAGGCGAAGGGGGGGAGGAGAGATCCGAATGTGTGCTTCTGGGGACAGTGGGAGAAGACCATGTCGAGCCAGATACCGGTCCAAACGACGAGAGTTGGCGGGGCCAAGTTCTTCGGTGTATATCACTTTACCAGGCCTCGCAAACTCTCGGAAACGCCCAAGTTTGGGAGACTCGGGTATCGTGATTACAACCAAACGCCACAGTGTCAGCACAGGAATCGGCGACACCAGATTTGACGCGGCCCAATGGCTCGAAAAATGTGACAGCGAGGAAGGTATTCCCATGGACGACTCGGATATGTCTCGGTTCTTGGAAATGCTGCTGAGCGTTGCAGTCGCTTTGTGTTCGTGGGCGCGGACACTTCCATCAGACTGGTTTTCACTTGGACGGTCCGAACGTGTACTACGGTCGCATATTAGTCAAGGTCCGCAAAAGCTGCAATTATGGAAATCCCCGCATTACCGCACCACGATATATATACTTCCATAGATCAGAGATACCATCAATTATACGCTATCTCTTACTCTAAGCACTGACACGAGAGCTGATACTATCTATATATCAAAGAGTAGACTATATCTGCCTCTGGTTATTTTTATGTGGGCTGTTGCTGCCTTTGACTGTAACCGCTGCTTTTGACTATAACGGGTACTATGGACTACGAGGCATATCTTTGACTATAAGGGTTATTACCTTCAATTATATTAAAGCTTTGCTACTAATAGTAAGCATTTCAGCGCTATAACGATTATAATATGCTGTGAAAATCTATATCGTTGCTATGCTCAACTTCAGGCAAACTAAGAAGGAAGGTCACTGCCATGGCTCACGAGCTCAGGACAGCGCTCATGAGATATCTGAGACCACAGTCCAGTCTCTGAACTTACCCATCTGCGATACTGGTGTTGGATTTAAGGGCACCTTTCCCCAGACGCAGACCGTCAAAAAAGTTTCGCCAGCTGGCAGCCAGGTGCCAGATTCTTCTGTAGGCTCCCACTCAGCAACGTCAGTCCTGAATTGTGCACCCGCCTCTGCACTCCTCTTTTCTCTCCTTTCACCGACTCCTCAATCGAACAGAACGCTGGATTTGCGTCTTCCTCATATCTTTGCCTGCCTACCCACTCCTTCCCCGGCCGTATGCACAATCTGTCTCTTCAAGCCTGTGGCTGCCATCGCTAGACCCTAGAGACACACCCGTTGAGGCCTTAGAGGGACTCGGCGCTGCTTAACTTCCTGGGTGTATCTGCCGTCCTCGAAATCAGACTTTGCGGCAACCCAGACGGGTCTTGTTTTCACCCTGACGGAAGCTCAACGTTACATTCTTCAAGTCATCTGGTAAATTTCCATAACGGTGACGTGCCTGACAATGAGAAGCATCTGACACAACGAGAAGATCCCGGAGTGGCTGCATCAGTACCCTTCCCAGACTCCAACTGCGCTTTTAAATCGTCGTCAGGAAAAGGTTTTGCCGCGTAAGTACAATTTCTGCTTCGCCAGGACCAACAAGCAGGTCAAACTCCCACCTACACCGAGCGCTAACAACATCGTGTTAGAGAGACTGCGCCCATTGTTCATGGCTATGGAATTCAACAACGTTGGGCATGACGCCCCCGATCGTGACATCCAAGCCGCCGCTGCCAATACGACGCGAAGCCAGGAACTCTTCTTTACCTGCGATACGGGTGCTGACCTGGCTGGCTCGCAATCTGCTGAAATCACGGGCAGCCCTGGCTGCCCGGACGTCAGCAACCACAGTGACTGCGGTGGGGATATTGACGAAAGCCTTGACGTGGAGGCCGACTTTGACGACGACAATGGCAACTTGAATGCTGCGATGTTCGTTCCTCATCTTGGCCAGAGCCAGAACAATGGAAAGTCGCGACACCTCAAGCATGCTCATCACAGTAGTGGTGCCAGTACCTCTGACGGCTTTGGCAAAGGAAAAGAGAAATTCGTTGCTCCTTCTGTTTTGGAGTACAATCTGGACCAGATTTTGGCCGACCCCAAGACTAAGATCGGCGGTTTCACATTCGGTGCCGCCCGTTACCAGGCACGCCTTCACAAGCCTTGGACGCGACAGCACGCAGCAATCACTGCCCAAGTCGAGTTCCACAAAGCAGGCTTCAAGTTTGCTGGAACTGGCAATGCTGATCCCAGCCACCCTCTTTCAGCTCTGTTTGATCGGACCATGAGGCATATAAAGAACCACTTCGACTGGTTGGAGGGTTCTAGCACGAAGACAACTATGTACGGTTATGCTGACAGCCCCGATGTCCGTGCTGCCCACAACGCTGTAAGAGAGGCTGCCAAACTCTTCCTCGATGGACACGTTGGTCACAACGAAGCCGACCACAACCGTTTCATAGATCTTCTGCCTGAGCATGGTCTCGTCTTAGCATGTCGATTCATCAGCCCGACCGGCAGCATGAACGGTTCGATCGCTGGATGTCTGGGTACATGCGGTTATGCCTGGCTCATGGGCATCAAGACGCCCCCTTCTGAGGTACTGGTGGGTTCTGCCATTGGCAGTCCCAGCGTGGCACAGAATCCCACAGGCGACGATTCCGACGCGGAACAAGATGATGAAGATCCCACCAGCGACCATTCCGAGTCTGATGCCGAAGCAGATCCCACCTGCGACAGTTCCAACCCGGCCTTAACCGGGGAGCTGGCCTCGGAGAATTCCAAGTTCACTGCTAAAATAGCTGACTGCAAAGAAATGATAGTCAAGCAGTGTATTGGATTCCACACCAGAATGGCTGAAGCGGAGAATATCATCGCAGACTTGAGAAACAGACCTGATCCAATTGCGCAGGTTTCCGCTGTCGATCTCGAAGTCAAGAAGGCGATCAGTATGGTTATGACGAATTTTGATGACCAAAATCAGGAATTCGAAACCATCCGCGCCAGGATGGACGAGACTACGAAGGAGTTTGCTGATCAGTACCATGACCTCGAAAGTATCATCGACAAGCGGATAAGCGAGGTTACGCAGACGGCTATGAACCAAGACAAAAGGATTGCGGATCAGGACGAGCGTATGTCGGGGCTGCTCGAGAAGCACGAGACCGATATCTATAGGAGAGTTCTGAACAGCGCTGACCTCTCACACCTGGTAAGCGCTCTCGTACGCGAAGCTGTTGCTCAGACGTTTGGTCGTATGCAGACAAGCCTCTATCCTCTACCGACCGATGCGCAGCCCCAGCGTTTGGGGGAAGGCAATAGCACAGCCCCAGTTCTACCCGCAGGAGAGAGCGGGAAGCGCGATGCTTCCCCCAGGAAGGAGGCCAGGAATAAGCGCCAGAAATCTTCCCCGGAGGATGCAATGACGGACGAGATCGATGAGGGAGTTCAGGATTTCGAAGAAGATCCCCTTATAACCGCCTTGGTAAACTGGCCGAACAGAAAGAAGGGTTGAGGATAGGGCTAGCTAGTCCTGAGGATGCCATTTTGCTTTATTGTTTGTTAGTTGTAACAGTACTCAGATTAATGTTAACTAAGATAGGTTTGTTGACTGGTGAATTGCATGCCATGACTTGTCTTGACATCGCCCTGGATCACGAGGTTTGATAAATTTACAAAGAGTGAAGCTACTCGAGCTGCATTTTACCTGTTATACTTGTTTAACACTGTCATGATAAGCATACTCGTATCTCCATATTATCATGTTAATACTGGGGTAATAGATCTACTGATATCGTCATAATAAGCGCTCGACTCTGCAAGATTCGTAGTCCGCATGGATATTTGATACAGCCCGAGTAGCTTCACTCAATCACGAAAGGAGATGCGACTAGTCTATTCCTTTTATCTTCCTGCGCCAGGCCCCATGGTGTAGCATCAATATACAGAATCGGACACAGCACTGTCCACAATTGTTGTTGTACAAGGATTCCCTCAAAGGGGCTTCATGCCTCCTTCTCCGGCTTCGTGTCATCCTTCTTATCCTCCACCTTATCGTTGGCTGCGCTGGCGTCTTCCCACTTCTTTGGGGCATCCTCATTGACCCGCACATCGCCAGGCAAGTCGTCGGCCTCGACCTTCTTCTCGTTGACTTGGACGCTGGTGGTAGGTAGCTCATCGCGCGGCTGCTGTTCTGACACCAGGGCCTCATTGGAGGCCTGCGCAGCGGGAGCATCAAGGGACTCCTGGGCCGCCTCCTCCTCATCACCTAGCTCGGCGCCGTAAATTTCGGGGTACTGTCGGAAGCACTCTTGCATGCCCCTACGAATCTGTCAGCTTATCGCTCGTCAATGGGCCTCAAATGTGCGACGTACTGGAACTTGTCAATGCAGTCCATGCCCTTGGGGTCCGCCTCCGAGTAGACGAAGCAGCTGAATGCCGTCTTGAACTCCTCGCCACAGGGGCCGTGAGCCATGCCACCAAGGCATGGGCAGTCCCAGTTGATCTCTCCAGTCTCAGGGTTGAAGGCGCCCTGCTGGCCAGCCTCTTCCTCCAGGGCCTCGACTCCCTGCACGGGTGCTGCTTCTTCCGATTGTTGGGTCTCAAAAGCCTGTGACTCCGACGCGGGCTCCTTGGGCTCTGACTTTTGCTCTTCAGACGAGGGAGTAGGCTCGGGCTTGACGGGCTTCTCTCGGATCTGCTTGCGCTTCTCCTCGATCACGGAATCGACGGTGGGGAGATCGGACTCGGCAAAGGAGGGTGGTGCGGCCACTGTTTGTGCTGTTGATTGCTCGTTAGCTGGCAAAGTCTCCTGCATTGGGTACTGAGGTCTCCGTACGGGCTGCCTCCTCAGCAAAGACGGAGCTGGTGTTGTAGTAGTAAATCGCGCCGCCTGCCAGACCCCAACGCAGAGCAGTGCCCTTCCAGCTTCGGGGCTTGCTGGCTGGTGATGCCGACGAGGAGGCGAAACGGCGCGAGGCGGATTGGGGGGCGCGGAGACTGCGCAGCGCTGGCCGCGAGGCCGAGCGCAAAGCTGTGCGGTACATGACGGCTGGCCCTGGGGTTGAGGGTTCAAGATCTAAAGAGCGACGGAGAAGAAATGTTTCTGATGAGGTTAACACGTATTGGTCAGCAGCCACGGCGCATCTCAACTCCAAGTTTTTGTGCCGTCATCGCCCGAGACGGAGTTTGGAAGTATTTAGCCGGGGATTAAGCATGGGGGCGTCTGCGTCGCTAAACCCAACCAGCATCCCAATTGGACAGCTCAGAGATCCGAGGCCTTGGAAAGGCACAGGATCTGGCATTGATTGCAGATTGGCAGGATTCAATGAGCGCATACGCGCAGGGCAGGCAATCCTGCCAGAAGCTGAAATTGGGGTGACACGGAGGCGAGGCGCCTGGCATAACCTGGTGGATTTCGACAACAAAAATGCTAACGCCTGCTTTCTCGCTAGAGTGAGGGACAAGACGACCATCTGAAGGAGCTCTCCCACATTATCCCCCGCAAACCTTCACATCCACAGTCAATCCTGTAAGCAAAACATTACGAGGCATTTAGCTGGCTGGTCCGCCCTTGTTCACTCGCCATTGAACCGCAAGCCTAGTAGCAATGGCCGATTCTCCAATTGAGTGGCGTCCAGCCAGAGTGTTGCAGAGTCGCGATGACGCCCCCGACTTCGCTCTGCTCATACTGAACCAGCCGCTTCGCAATGGAAGTAACCTGCGCAAGCTCTGGAGAAACTGTAAGGATATGCATCAGACTAAATTTTCCTGGAACTGCTTGTTGACCCGAAATGTAGCATCACTAAGAATTGCTGCCGACGGCGGTGCAAATCGCCTACATGAGCTCTCATCGTTTCGTGGTAAATTCGTGAGTCTTTGCTCATCTCTTTCGCTTAAATATTTTTATGCGGCTATGGACAGTAGGACATGTGCTGAATGGTATGCAGTCGAACCTACAGGTCATCATCGGTGACCTAGACTCGCTCAATCCCTCTGTCCGCGACTTCTACTCCTCCCAACCAACGCCGGCGCGAGTGATTCACGATACCGATCAAGAGTCAACAGATTTCGGCAAGGCCATCAACTGGATACGCAGTCAGCATCCCGGGGAGATGGACATTGTCGCTATGGGTGGAATTGGCGGCCGTGTTGACCAGGGCCTGAGCCAGCTGCACCACCTATATCTCTTCCAACAGGACCCTTCGTACGCCAGCGGGCGCATTTTCCTCCTCTCTGGATCCAGTATGACGTTTCTGCTCAAGACTGGATCGCATCGCATCCGAGTTCGGGAGGATGATGACAGTGAGGGCGATGTGTTTGGCAAGCATGTCGGCATAATTCCCCTGAAGGAGCCTAGTCGCATCACCACCAGGGGTTTGGAATGGGACGTGACCGATTGGGAGACGCAGATGGGCGGCAGGCTGAGCACAAGCAACCATGTGCTTCCGGAGACACGGTGGGTCGAGGTCGAGACTACCAAGGATGTGCTTTTTACCATAGCTCTGAGCAAGGTCGATAGCGAGGATGAAGTGTAGCCCCGTCACCCAAATCTAGTGCTGTGGCGGCATATCTTGTACTAGTGCTCTTAATAGAAAGCAAATTCGTATTGCTGAGGTATCATTCTTTCAAAATCCAAACGCCACGCTCGCTCCGGACTGGTGGTGGTTGTACACGGGTTATCGCAGGTAATGCAGAACCAGCCAACAGAATATAATGAAGATGATAACACCAGCGGCAAATATCCACTTGTCCTCTCGTGCGCGCCGCTCCACCATACGGATGGTGTCGCCGCTTATTCCCAGGGTGTTGGCAACGCTGTACAGCCGCTTCTGGGTCGTCTTGAGCATCTCGCGCTGCTGGCCGAGGTCACCAAGCACGGCCTGGCCGCGGGCAATGTAGTCATCGAGGGCCTGGTTGGTGCTCGCGAAGAAGTTCTGCTCCCTTAGGGCATGCGCCTCGCGAGCGTCGTCTCCAGATCCCAGGTATTGCTGCTGTTGCTGCTGCTGCTGAGGGTGCCGGGGCTGAAAGGTTGAATGTGGTGAGGAAACATTGGCGTAGGGGTTTTCGGGGGTGGCATTGTACGGCCGGCGCTGGCCCAGGAGCTCAGAGCGGTTGGTCTGGTGCTGCATTTCCTCGCGGGCTTTCTTCAGAGCGTCGACCTCTGTACGGAACGAGGATAGATCGGTTCGAAACTTGCGGACGCGCTCTAGAGCCTCCTCGTGCTTCTTGGGCACAATCTCCTGCTTCGCGAGGGCATTGTACTCGTCGACCGTCTTTGAGAAGGAGGCTAGCGAGGCGGACACGTTCCCGACTTCGGCGGGGCTGGGGTTCTGCTTGGAGGAGAGGGTCGAGAGCTCGTTGCGAATGGCCTTGCTTTGCCGCAGGGCAGAGTTGTACGAGACATTCTGCAGAATCTCGGTTAGTTGCGTCTCGCAATAAATAAGGAGAACATACCATCTCGCCAAGTTTGTGTTGAGGGCTGGGGGGCCGGTGACCTCAGAACGTTTGTGCTGGGGGGGTTCTTGCCACATGCTGGAGGATCATCTTGGGGCCGTTATCAGGCAGGTGCAGCGGTGAGGCCACCTCAACGTTCTGGGGTACCGGAAAATCATTGTCGCGTATCGCAAATCTCATCCACAACCAAGTCCCACGATCGACTCGTCCGTTGTCCGACACGCTTGGACATCATCTCTGGCATTTGGTACGGAAGTTGTGATAATGCTTTTTTGTCCCTTACACGGCTGCAAACAATGGCGCAAGTGAAGCGTTCTTGCCTCCCACCATCCATGACTAGAACGTGGGGGTCACGTGGGCAACTGCCGAAATGGGAACCCCACATCTTCGTGTAAGTCGGTGATGATGTCGGAGGTTGGAAACAAGAATGTTGAACACAATGGGGAAAAAGGATTGATTATGGCACAAGGGAGACAATTCAAGGTGAATATATAGCATTGATTGCTATGCTACTGGGATATCTCATAAACAACGTTTGACGTCGTGGTAAAACACTACACGGATACATGTTTAAGCATCCACCTCCTTGTCCGCCGCCGTCATTGTCGGCTTGTTCTGACCGATATACTCGGACTTTTTGAGCATGTTCCAAGCATCCTCCTCCGAGTCAAGATGCCTGAAAGTGAACCAAAACGTGATTCCGCCAACAAGGGCGATGCAGGCAACGGCGGTGTAGTTCCAGACGAGGAGGGGATCACCGGAGAGCGGGGTGAAGGCCTGGCCAATGGCAGCGGAAATGGAGCTCATGAACAGGTTGACGGCCATGACGAGAGACTTCATGTTCTCGGGGGCCTTGGAAAAGGCGTACTCGTACGAGGTGACGTTGGTGAAGATCTCGCCGATACCGACAAAGATGTACGGCAGGGCCTGGGCCCAGACGTTGATGTTGGCGGGCGTGCACTCCTCCTGAGCCTCCATCTTGGAGTTGATGTACCAGCCGCAGGAGTTCATCTCGTAGATGTAGTACTGCATGACAGCGGCAGCGACCATGGACAGGGAGGCGATGATGAAACCGGTCGTCATACGCTTGATGGGGGTAAAGGCAATGCCCATCTTGCGGAGGCCAGGGTAGAGGCCGTGATCGATGAGAGGGATCATGATGACGATGGAGATGGGGTTGAGGTTCTGGATGACGTCGTTGGGGGTACCGTGGCGCTCCATGGTGGAGGCCTGCATGGTAAGGTTGCCGGTCATCTGGTTGTAGGCCAGGTAGAAGATGGGGATGAAGAGGAAGACCTTGCAGGCCATGAGACCACGGCGGACCTCGTCGACCCAGGCGTCGTCGTAGGTCATCCAGCTGGGGCGCTGCTCGATGGGGATTTTGCTGGGCTTGGCCTCCTCCCAGTCGGGCTTCCAGAAGCTGGAGCGCTTCTGGGCGAAGCGGAACATGCGGAGGAACTTGGACAGCAGGGACCCGGTGGGGGGGCTGAGCTTGTACTTCTTCTTCTGGGACCAGAGGACCACGGGGGCCAAGAGGAAGAGGGCGGTGGGGATCAGGAAGGCCTGCCAGAAGCCGTGGAGGTTCTCGACGTAGACCATGCCGATCTGGCCGCTGAGGGCGCCAATGTTGATGCAGAAGTAGAAGTAGAGGAAGATGCGGGTGTTGGTGACGGCGGGGTCGACAATGACGCGCTGACCCTTGCGGACTTCGACGCGCATGCGAGTGTCCTCGTTCTGCTCAGCCAGCAGGGGGGAGACGTTGGCCTTGAAGAAACCGCAACCAACGCAGAGCGACAGGAGACCGACAATGAAGACTCCAAAGGCGGCGTCGGGCTTGACAATGACACCAGGGGCAGACGCGGCCACGAGGATGACGTGGGCAATGGTGGCGAGACCAATGGCGAGATGGAGAGTCCAGAAACGACCCATGCGAGCGTCGGCAATCCAGGCACTATTTCGGGGGTTAGCCACATTCTCTATATCCCGAGGGGTCACAGGGGGCTAGAGTACTGACCCCAGAAGAGGCGTCATGTAGGTGAAGAACTGATTGACCAAGCTGATGCCCTGGGCAGCCTTGGAGCCCATGCCCAGAGCACCGGCCTGGCCGTCGAGGTTGGCCGGAGCACCGGTGGTCGAGCCCGGAGGGAGAGGGGCGTTGACAAAGTTGGTGTACAGGACGGAGGAGCCGTAGTAGGAGAAACGCTCGCAGAGCTCGACAAACGCAATGGTCCACATGCTCCACAGGATCTTGCCAGAGACACGGGGCAGGGTGCGCATCTCCTCCTCGGTGGGCTTGTCGGGGTAGTCGTCGTCGTCGGTGGTAGAGACGACCTCGTGACCCAGAGACTCCTTCTCCTTGGTCACGTCGATGGAGCCCTTGGCCGGGTTGTTGTGGATGCCGCCATGCTCGGCGTCGGTCAGACCGGCCTGAGCGATGGCATCGTTGTCGAGGTTGACGGCAGTCGTCATCTTGACTGGCTACTGAGGGTAGGAGGAGGGATGCGATAGGGACGGGCAGCAGTCTCAGAGGGAGAGAGGAGGGGGTTGGCGCCTCATGTGGACGCTCATATATACTTGTAGTTGGTCGTCTACGGGCCATTACTGCCTATTACAATGGAGGTGTGGCCAAGTGGTTGCCCCGTCCGGGTCGAGGCAACTGACCTGACTGACAGAGTGAACCCTTGTTCTGGAGCATGCACCCGCCCACGCATAATACCCCGGGATATCTCAGTTCTTGGCTCTACTAGCCTCTCGCATGCTAGTGTGTACCAGTACATGTATCCGGGCATGTGGCTGCATTGGCTGCGGGCCAAGACTCGCGATGCCGGACCCAGGTAGCCTAATCAGGAAGGTTGCGGACCGCACAAAAGAACCCTGTGGCCAGTCAACGATAACGCCATGGTCGCGAAAGTGGGCGCCATAGCAGAACCCAAGGCCCAGTCTCGCCAGGGGCCGTCGCCGGCCTTCCCACCACAGGTCTGATAGTCTGATAGGGGCTGCCCAAGAAGGGCCGAAGAGGCTCTGGCAATGCCCAAGCCAGGCGGTGATTGGCCGCATGCTGCCCTGATGCCGGCATGTGTCCCAAGCCATTGGAGGCCTGAGCCAGCTGCGGCACGTCTTTGCTGGAATCGCCTACGAGGACTATGAGGCTCGTGGGCTTGGCGGGCTCGGGTTCAACTCTTGTGCAATAGCGAGCCACCCCGACAATCGTGTCTGGTTTCGCGCTTAGTAGAGCCAGCGCGCCATTTGCCCCTGCACTACTGGTTGCATGGTGGTCTGGCCAGGCGATAGTCTCGGTCGGTTCCGGTATGGTTGACGACACGGGAAGCCAGTTTTGAACTCGTGGTGTTGGTACTCCGTAGACTGAGACTGTTCGAGTCGAAAACGGCGCGCTTACCCTCGAGTTCAAGATCTTGGCAGGTGGGGCATCCAGATTTCCGCCCCAGGCAAAAGGAACCAGAAACTCTGTCTCATTACGAGTGCTAATAGGTACAACGCCCAACCAGATGGCAGGAGTGATGTGTGCCCTGGGAGGTGCCTGCCCTTTCAAGAGATGGCCGACGTGGTGGGAAGGAGGACCCGAGGGGAGGACTCCCAGTGGAGTTGGAAGGCGAGGGTTCATGAATCCGTGATTCAGCTGGCCTCGTGACAGACTTCTATGTCCCAGGTTCCCATTGGTGACCTGAATTGAAACAACCATCTCACTCAGGTGCCGGGTCAAAAGAAGCTTACTTCTAAGTCTCTTTACATGTGGAAGGTGGGTTTGCCGCATGGCATCCAAAAGTCCATCCGTATTTGGGTACTTATTATTAGTGGCCGTTTCTGCCTTTTCGCCAGGCATGCTCTTGTTGGTTGTGGCCTGGGATCGTACCAACAAGGCCATGTTTGGGCGCCAAGCACTGCACACGGCGCACAGGCCACCACTTTATTATTCTGGAGCTTCGCCCAACAAAGGCCTTTTCTTCTTTTCAGTTGGTGGCCCGTGGGCGACCCCTCTCTGCTGGTCCGTGTGATGGTGCCCATCCAAGCTGGGTGGGTGATTTGCTCCGTGCTGACGTGCAGCCCTCTGCATCGACTCGTTTGCATATTGGAGGGTGAATCCCTTCCTCGATAAGCGGCGACCATCATGAGCCAGTCGTACCACCGTCCATATTATGCAGTGACAGGATGCCGATTCGGGATTCCAGAATCCCAAGCCGCTTGGCGCCGTCTGGGCAACAACGCCAAGTGGCAGACGCTCGATCTTGTGGGGGGAGGCTTTTAGCGGGAACGAACCGAAGCCTGGCGGCGAGATGTAACCTGACTCGTCCGATGCAACGATTGGGAGCGCCTCCTCTTGGCACCTCGGATTTCCTTTCTGAAAGACTGAAACAGCTGCCTGAATCCCATCGCGTCGCCCGTCCGTTCAGGCGTAGGAAATATTCCTGTGGTGTTGGCTGCACTCGACGAAGCGATTGACAAAGGTTCGGGTGAGGATGGGAATGCAAACCGGTGTGGGTTTGCCCAGCTCACGACCACCAACCCAAGTTACCCAACGTGGTGAAACACCTGCAGTCCCGCACGTGCTCCGTCTCCATAATGAAGCCACGAGACTCCATTGCGAGGTCTAATTTACCTCGCAGTTTTTATTACGTTTATACAAGTAATTTAGTCGTGTCGTGACAAACCAGCACATGGCGAATCTGGGGTTGGATGTGTCAACCAGGCCTGTGCACAGACGACGAGGACGGTTCAACTTGAGCTTCAGCTTCATACGCCGAGACAGCAGCTGCAGCGGGCAGCATCGGATACGAGAGGGATTGCCATTTTTCCAGGATCCTTCCCTTATCTGCCCTGCATCGTAGTCTTGAGTGTGAGTGCATTGGCCTGCCGTTGGCCAGACCGAAGCGACTCGGAGCGAGGCAAACCCTCGTCCTGGTTTCCAAGATAAGACGAGGGGGGCAGCCTGCCTCCCTACAATACGCTCCTTGGGGAAGCCTTGGCAATCCGTGATTCGTTCTTCGATTGTATGCATGGAAGACTTATCGAATCACCCATCGCGGTCCCAAGCTTGTCTGTGGCTGCTTGGCACAACAAAGTTCCATCCGTCTTGGCTCCTGGGGCTGGCTGCCGCTTCGGTCGCCGGCTACCCTTGTTTGGCGCATGTGGCGCTTCAACATCGACCCATCGCGTCGTGCTTTAGCCATATTGTTCATCGTCTTCTGGCATTACGGTCAAGTTAGGTGAGGTGTCGCGGTCTTGGGCTTCAACAAACTCCAGAATCTCCTTATACCAAGACCAGCCCGCAGAACTACCAACCTACACGTAGTACGAGGCTATCTAATGATTCCTTCGCCCCCCACGAGAACGAGTTCCTATTCGAGCAGGGTTCCAAGTTCTCGACCGCCGAACAAGTCGAAACCTGTATTATGTCTCCAAGTTATCACCATTCGAAATCCCGCCAGCGGCACAGCGTATTATTCAATAGCCTTTGGCGTATGTAGTCTCTAGCGGGACAGTCGTGTAGTAGTCTTGGTACCATAATCTGACAAACACCCCACCTTCCGCTAGCTTAGGGTCTGGACTTAAATCTGGTCAGAATTACGGGCAGGCACTAGGTATTACGTACAATTCCTCGCCCAAGTATAGCCTATTTGTGCCCATTCCGCCCGCACCTTATCAGCAGCGCTCCGGCCACGGGGCCCCGATGAAATATTCCACCAGCCTCCGAACCGGCGAGCTTCCGGAGCCGGAGCCCGCTGGATGGGGTCCTGGGGAGATTGGAGTCGAAAACTCACCGGCCCCATCGCCAAGTTTTCGCCATCAGGACGCTACTCCAGACCGGAGCCAAGCACAGTACATATCACGGACATGGCTTTTATGTGAGGTTTTAGAAACCCTCCTTGGCATCGCCCGGGGTGCCCTCAACGTCCATCTCTGTCGTGTTCGGCCAATGAAGTCCGAGCCGTTGGTCATTGAAAGCTCGGCTTGTGTCCCTTGGTGCCCGAACTAATATCTCTCAAGACGAACCGAGCCTTGACCCCCGTCATCATGGACAGAAAGTAGGCTGGCATGTGCTTCTCCTCGGGTATCTCAACCTCGACCTCAAACTCCCTGAAAAGCGCTACCAGCACCTTCCACACCATCATTTCGGCCAGATGTCTGCCGGGGCAGGTCCGGCCCCCCCCGCCCCAGGCCAGGCTGAAAAACTCCATGTCTTTAGCCCGTTCACTGTCCAGCCACCGTGATGGTTCAAAAGCGTGAGGCTGTGGCCCGCAGATATCTTCATTCCGATGCAGCGCCACTGGACTGCACCCGACCGTTGTGCTGGCGGGGATACGGACGCCGTGCAAGTGCAATCCCGCCCCGGGTACTCGGCGTGGCAGGGCCGCCGCGATGACAGGATGCAGTCTCTTTGACTCCTTGATCACGGCTTGTAGGTATGGCGCCTCTCCCACTCTAGAATAGGAGGGCTGTTTGCCCATGTGTTGCACATCGTCTGCCAGCGTCTGCTGGACACCTGGATGGGACCCAACCATGGCCATGATGGACGTCAGTGTTGAGGCCATCGTTTCATGCCCTGCGCCAAAGTTGGTCATGATCATCTTACGCAGATACGTTTCAGTGAATTCGACCTTGTCGTGGTGAAGGCGGATCAGATCAGCAGCCAGGTCGTTGCGGTCATCCTTCTTCCCCTGGCGCGCGATCTTGAGTCGCCGCCCAATTCGCCGGCCAACGTCCTGTCTGCCTGTGAGCGCTCCACAAGCGAGAGATGAGGTTTGACGGGCTGTGACTTACTGGGAAGAAAGGTCGGAAGTTTGGAGGCGTCCTAAAGTTGACCCGCCATAGGAGACTGAATGCCCGGCCGACATTCCCGGAGCACATCTCCAGCTTGGCCACAAGTGGGAATAGGCCGAAGACGCCCTTGCGCCTCCACGACCGGTAGCTATGCGCACCGGTCCCTCCATCGGTTCCCTGATCCAGCATCCCAGGTGACCAGGACAGAACAACGGCGCCGAGGCATTCTACGACAATCATGTGCATCCATTCCTTGAGATCAACCTGGGCGCCATCAAGCGAGCGCAGCTTCTTTATCGCCATCTCCGTGACCTTGTCCACCTGTTTTTCGTGCCTAATGACTTGCGCTGGCCGGTACACGGGGCCTATCAGTCGTCGTTGGAGTCTATATCGTCTCATGTCCCTCTCCGATAACAAGTCGAGGGTGTCAACTGGATGCGCCCGTAGCCGCCAGTCAATGTGCGGCCTCGTAAGGACGGTGGCGACTAGTAGCTATTAGTATGCATTTGGGATGACAACCGAGGGACGGTGACTGACGGTAAAAGTCTGACTTTTCATAACCGCTTCCCGCACCTAGCATGATGATTAATAGGGCAAATTCGTAAGGACTGACCGAGGCTGATGACTGACTGTAGATGGCCTTGAAGGCGGCTTTGCTGTTGAACCAGACCTCGTTGGGGCCGACTCGCACCGCCTCGCCGTACTGCTGGTGCAGCGTACGGCCAAGCTCGGCCAAGCGTCCGTTCCTCGCATAGTAAGCAAGCCAGATGTTGGACACGGCCGCCCACTTTGGGCCAGGGACGGGCGCGAGCGGGTGAAGCCAAAGATTGTAGGCGCACAGGGTCAACAGCAAAGCGGCGACTGTGACGATGGCTCCCACAGTTATCAATGCCCCGCAGTGAGCGAGGCCCATCACTCCCGATGATGAGTACATTGCCAGAGGATGGGCAAGATTTCCCTGTCATGAAAGCTCCATGGCCGAGCGGAATTCAATTGTCAAGCTGCGGAGCTGTGACTCAATCTGATGTTGTTGAAGCCAAGTTGGAGCCACTGAAGAGACTTCAGCACAGTGCACACAGTGTGGGATATTTCGCAGAACTCGAAGTTACCCTGTTGTCAGCAACACGAGTAGTAGTAGGTTTGAGCCACAGACTACACGCGGAGCCTCGAAATCTTCTAGATGGATAGAAAGTTACCTGAAGCATAAAGAGACGTGCAATTTTGCGAAGTTGAATAGTTGTATGTAGATAGGTGTAGGTATAACACTATCACCGATGAGAAGATATAATTGATACAATTGCGTGTAGCATGGGAAACTTGAAAAATTAGATTTTGGCAAGGAATGCGTTCATAATGTCTATCCCAAATTATGAAAGGAAAGCGACTCAAGTATGTTCCCAGCCCCTTAAGGTCAGAATATATATAATACAGTCCCAGACACCAAGCCTACACAGCACAGAAGAAGGGGATGTAGCCAGGGTCAAGTGTCCTATAGATGAATGGCATGCCCATGCTAAGACCATCATGCTCAAATCCCCTGGAGCGGACCTTGTCGCTCATACTCCCCATGGCGGCAAGGAACGTGGCCGCTGCATCCTTGGTGGCTTGGTTGAGCCTCTGGAGCATACTGTCTGCCGAGAAGGCGTTCTGGAGGTTGCGCTGCGATGTTTCGTAGAACGGACGGTTGAACGAGGCAATGAATCCAATATAGTGGACCGCCTGCTTGGCATCAGGGAGGAAAGGCATGAGGTCTTTGACGCCCTTTGCTTCAGGGACGGGGGCGTGCAGGGCAGGGAGATGGAATGGGAGAGTGGCTTTGGAGCCGATCGGGTCGCCCCCATTCAATGCATGATGCCCCACGCTGACAATGAAGCCGAAATGCGTCAAAACCTCCACAAGGACCTTTTTGTCTGCGGGGCTGTCGGAGGTGACCTGGGGAAAATCGTGGACCTTGGCATTCGCAGTGACCTCGCTGAACCAGGCTTGCAACTCAAAATCGGCGGCAACGTCGGCGTCACTCCCATAGTAAGAGTCCACAACGGACTGAAAGAAGGCCTTGTACCCCTGATGGATCTCATCAGCGTCTTGAAAAAAAGGGAAAGCCTTGAAGGGGTATTCGTTTTTGTCGTTGATGAGGCCCCGGGCCTTGAGATCCGTATGTAGATATCCGGACTGGAACTTGCCAGCAGTTGGCCAGCTCTCGGTGACGAAATCTCGGCATCTATGGGTGCTGTTTAGTTTTGAACGTGGAGGGAAGTTTGATTGTGCGGTCTGGTACTTACCCAACATTGTTCACATACATGAGCTGGTCCCAGTGGCCTCCGGGATTGAAGCACAGCTGCTCTCCAACACTGCGGATGGTCAATGTCTGGTTTAGCTAGATATAGAGGGCTGCACATACATCCGAGAGGAGTAACCTTGGAGCATCAGGCGGTCAAGGACTACCATTACAGGGTGGTCTTCGCTCAAAGTGTGCAGAGCGGCCTGGTGCACTCCCTCGGAAACGTCGTGGGTGATGACCAGGTGTAACATCTGGGCATGGAACATGTCGTTGACATTGAACATTATTTTTGCGAGCAGCCAGTCATTGGGCTCGTCTAGGGGAGTGTATACGAGGTCTGCTCCGGTATTGGTCTTGATTGCAAGAGGCAGAAAGTCCTTCGACTCGGGATGGATGAAGAAGTAGGCTGAGCAGGCTGCGCCATAGCGCTTTGGCTCAATCGTTGTCTTTTCGTACGCCTCTTGATGACTGTCTTTTTAGTTGTTAGCTTATCGGCCAACCCGTCGTGGTAAGGAACTCACGGTCAACGTAAAACAAGAGTCCCGTAGACTTGAGCTCCTCGAGGGTGGCACCCGCAATCTCAGTAGCCACTTCATCTGCCATCTGGAAGGGCAACTCTTCGGCAGGATGTACCAGTTTGAGGGGATAGGGGTTCTGGCTTAGTCTCTCCATGCTGAAAAGGAGGTCCTGGGTGTAGTTTGTCATGATTCCAGGCGCCGTGCTCCGAGGGTTCGACTCCATCCATTGTCCCTCGTAGAGAACGGTAGCGTATGCCTCCATACTGTCCAATCCACCATTCTACAGCCAAGAAAAAAAAAGAAGTTAGCCGGTTCAGGCTCAATATGAGAATCTGGAAGACTTACGGCAGCAATGGCAGATTCGAGGGCCTTGACATCCTTGGCGATCCTCGCATCGATTTCCTCCCGGTCGATCATCCAAGTCTCCATGTCGGCCTCATGTCGCGCGTTCCCCAGGGTGCCATTTAGAAAGGGCGCGGCCTCACCGATTAGGGACGGCCCATACACAAAGCCCTCGTCTCTGGCAGCGACAGCTGCAGCGCGATGTTGAGGGTTTGGGTCATCCTGCGGGAGGCAGGCTGGTGTCGAGTTGTGCGCCCTGTGGACCAACACAGTATCCCGAGGGAGAGCACTCGCAGAGGCCAAGGCGCTGAGCGCTAGATATGCCGATGCTGCCTTCATCTCTTATATAAAACGGGCGAAGTTGGGCCAAGCAAAGATAGTTGGGGAGGGATACAAGTCACAACGCTTCTGAGACAAAATGCTGGCGGAGACGCATATTTATTTGGGATCTGGGGTTTTGATTTTATTACACAGTAATGCAGCAACAGCCATAACACAGAGATCTGGACACTAGAAATGCCTACTCGTAGGAGTTTGAAGGATTGGGAATACTGATGTTTAGGCCGAAAGAGGGATAACTTAAGATGTAAGCTCGAGCACGGAGTTCAACAGGGATCGGGCGCTCCGGCCGGGTGTCGGGAGTCCGGGACAGTTTGGGTTTTGGAGGAGCAGGATAGAAGATGACCCCTAAGCTGCATTCATGGCCAAGAGGAACTTGAAAATTGTGTGGTTTGTCGCTCTCAAAGATAGGAATGTCCAATTCCTTTCTGCGGGTTCTACCGTGAGCTATTGTTAGCAATTCTGTCAGTTCAACCCCGCAGTTCACATTGTACTCCGTACAATTAAAGCTTCCGGTGCTCCGCAATGATCTTGGCGCTCACAGAATAAAGATGGCGTTTATGCCATGCTAGGCCTAAACGGATCCCCGGAACAGATCGCTAATATAAAGCCGGACGAGGGGGATCCATGTCGAGCTCTGGTAGTTGGGACTGCGGGAGGACCCGACGTCATCGGAGAGCTTTATGCTGACGAAGATGGCCCCTGTGTTTTGGCCAACCGTGAACTGTCTCGTATCTCAGATTGGAGGCATGTCTTAAGTGAAGAGGTAGTCTCACGAATGACACGTATTGCTCCAAGCATCTGGACCATTTGGGAAAGCAGATGCAGGATCGACAGCTTCGACCGATGATCAGACGCCCGCCTGCAGATTTGGCCTCGTCGACGCTCTGTGAGTGCTCCCGGATAGCCCATCCTCCGTACTACTGGCCTTCCCAATTGCGCGCCTCGCAGCCCAGCCACTGGACGCAGCTCAATGCAACTCCCGCGGTCATTGCCCAGTTAATGCCAGTTCCAAGCCGTGTTTATGCTCGTGGCTGATTATTGACCCCCCTGGATCGTATCGATTGTACGGCCCACAACCTGCCTATCGAGGCAACTATCGGCATTTGAGGTTTCAGTCACAAGGGTCGTGGAATGGTAATTGGCAGGAGGCCAAGGGGCAGATCAAAGTGCCCGACATGGATACAATAGTTCCATCACGGCGATCCTCTCGGCCTCTGCATTTATTATCCCAGGGGCTCTCGCCCTCGGCGCTCAACTTGACGCCTTTACTCGTCTTGACCTAGCGATTTCAATCTTCACCATCACAATGACTCTCCTCAGGACCATCACCGCCCTCGGCCTGGCGGCCAGCTCCGTCCAGGGATGCCTCACCCCTCGGGAAATTGAGGCTGAGCGCCACGCTCGCCTCACTGGCAACCGTCCTAGTCGCATGGCCCCCTCTTCTGGCGGCCCCTCAGTCTCCAGCGCGTTCCCCATTGGCACGGGCAACCGCTTCTCCAGCAACGGCACCATCCCCGTCGGCCTTGGTGTTGACGACCGCGACCTCGAGTCTATCCTCAATGTCGAGGAGATCGCCTCTGCCCTGCAGGCCCTGAAGAATGGCTACGGTGACGAGATTGAGCTCTTCGAGCCGCCCGTCAAGACCTTCGAGGGTCGCACCTTTCCTGGTGCCATCATCGGAGACAACCCCAGGGTCTTCATCATGAGCGGTATCCACGCCCGCGAGCGTGGTGGCCCGGATATCGTCACCTACTTCCTGGCCGATCTGCTCGCCGCTCGCAAGGCTGGCACCGGCGTCTCGTACGGCGGACGCGACTACACCGCCGAGGATGTCACGACGGCTCTGTCTGCGGGCATTGTTACACTGCCCATCGCGAACCCCGACGGTGTGGCCTACGACCAGGAGACGGACTCTTGCTGGCGCAAGAACCGTAACACCGAGTCCTCCTCTGGCGGCGGCGACGATGTGGGCATCGACCTGAACCGCAACTACGACTTTGTCTGGGACTTCGAGACGGCCTTCAGCCCGGAGGCCGGTGAGCCCGCTTCCAACGACCCGGCGAGCGAGATCTTCTGCGGTACCAGCCCGGCCTCGGAGCCCGAGACCCAGGCTGTCGTCTGGGCCCTGGACAAGTACACCAACGTCACCTTCATGATGGATCTCCACTCCTACGGACCCAGCCTCCTGTACGGATGGGGCGACGACCAGGTCGGTGACGACCCCGAGCAGTACATTACCAACAAGGAGTTTGATGGTAAGCGAGGCGTCATTGACGACACCGAGTACAAGGAGTACCTCTCTCCCGAGGACTTCAAGACCGAGAAGGATGGCACTGCCACCATGGTCGAGGCTATGCTCGCCGCTGGTACCGCAGAGTACACGGCCTACGAGGCCGTTGGCCTGTATCCCACCTCGGGTGCCAGCAACGACTATGCCATGGGCCGATACTACGGCAAGACGTCCTGCGGTGCTAGCAGGATGTTTGGCTTCACTCTCGAGTTCGGTTCCGGCAGCTCCGCCGACCCCAGCTGCCCCTTCTACCCCGACAACGAGGAGTATCACGACAACATGAGGCAGGTTGGTGCCGGTTTCATGGAGATGCTGCTGCTTGCTGCTGGCCCTGCTGGCGAGCCCGTCTATCTTGAGTGCTAAGTGTAAGGCATTATGCCAGGGGGCCTAGCTAGAAGATGGGAATCGAGATGATTGACCAATGATTGTTGTGCTTCGTCAGTGTATGGTGAACGACTGGAAGATCTAAGCGAATAAACCAGTCTTGTTGGTAACACAGGAGTGGTAGGTACTCCGTAGCCTTTGCACGTTGGGACACGCTGTCGCACCCACCAGGTTTAGCGGCATCCCAGTCGGATAAGGCGCCCTCGCCGGCATTAGGCCCATTAGTACGGAGGTCGCTGTTAAAAGAAATGTCTGCCAAGACGCTAGGGGGTATGCTAGCGTAGCCCATGGGAATTTTCACACCATATTTACTAGGTGTAATTCTTCACCCTAACCTCCAATCCCCTCTAGTAGCTTCCCTTCTTTTTATCCTATAATACAACGATCGCAACGATACCGTATATAGATATCGCTACTAGGGCCTTTATGGTAGCTTTAAAGGCATTAGGAAACAATGCTACTGCCGAAGTAGCAGAACTTACGGCGTTGAACCCTCGTATAATTAGCAGAATCTATGCTAGAGCTATCGCGGCTAGCTTTGATCCTCACCACCAGCCAACGAAGCAAACCCATGAAGAGATCAACTACTGAGCCTTATGCGCCATAATTAATATAGCCGTGAATGAATATACGCTGACTTCTCTACCTCCCTTAAGAGTTATAGCATCGAGTTATCCGCCTCTACGATCTACCTTATGCTCAAAAAGGTCGGGGAGCGATACCATAGAATTTACACAGTACAATTCCCTATTATGCTCTAGCCTCATTCAGGGTATATGACTAGCGTCAGACATTTCTTTTAACAGCGACCTCCGTACAATTAGGCCCCTAACCTTATCGCGTCGTCGACCGCCTAGCCTCGCATAAGGAGGCCGGGCCGACCCTCTATCCTCCGTTGTGTATTGTTTATCAAGATTCAAGGAGCGAATGGAGGAAGAAAAGGGATAGGACTCAAGATATAGGCTCAAGCTATCGGATTGTTGCCTGGCAACTGGGAAGTATAGGTCCGTGGATCCGGAGCTCCGGACAATCGGCTTGTTCCAACCACGGACAAGCTATCTGCACTCTCTAAGGACAGGCATACTTCAACGTGCACCTCATCAGTCTAACATAAAGGCAGGTCCATGGGAAGGGGGCACCTCCTGTGCACTGGGAATTATCGAGCGTTTCGTCAGGATACCAACAACTCCCAAGCACCTCATCTCCGTTCTGTGGCGTGATGGTGTACTTCTTGATGTCGCCATCCCAGTGGAAGTCAAACTGTTTGGGGCACTGGCTACCACACGGCACGTACCCAGTGAAGTCGCTGCCGCCAATTGTGTCGATGCTGGTCCCCAGGATGGAACATGCATCACATGGACCTTGGGCATCCGTCGCACTGAGATTTGAGTCCCAGGTTTGGGGATCGCTGACGGACCAAGTTGAGCACGTGCCCGACCAGAGGACGAAGTCAGCCTTGGGCTCCTCAGGCCCTCCATCTCCTCCATCTCCTCCGTCTCCTCCATCTCCCCCGTCTCCTCCATCTCCTCCATCTCCGCCCCCGCCTCCCGATTCCCCAGGAAGGATGGGCAGGCCGGGGTCTACAATCGCACCGTCGTCTCCTCCGGGCGGGCAGCTGTTGAACCAAGTCCAACCCAGGGCCGTCTTGGGGTTGACTTCGGTCATGTCGGCACGCCCCTGGCCGCCGAGGTTGGGGAAGTGCAGGTTGGGGCCTGAGGACGAGCCTAGATATTTCTTGCCCTGCGGGTCCCACCAGAAGGAGCTTCCCGAGATCTCTTTCTCGCCCATGTTGTACCAGACCTCTGTGTCACCAGAGAACTTGTCAATCCACATGAAGTCGTCGCGACCGTCACCATTAACGTCGGCCCAGCGGTGGTTGGCACGGTCCTTGCCCACCTCGAACTTGATCTGGTTCATCCACTGCAGCCCTTCCGGCCTATTTAGCCAGCCGGTCACTCTGCCGTTCGGCTCCAGACACAAGTAGTCGACGCGCTTGTCGCCGTCAATGTCAGCGAATTGGATGCCGAGATCATACAGCCCGACGCCCCAACCCTGAGTGCACCCGGACCCTACGACCCTGGTTTTCGCGCTGAAGGAAAACTGGTCAGATGCCTTGTCCCAGTAGGTGTAGTAGACATCCAAGGCGCCAGTTGCCTTGTCAGTGATGATGACATCACAGAAGCCGTCGCCGTTCCAGTCGCCGAGGTGGATGGCCTTGCGGTTGATGACGCCGAGATCCAGGACGATGCCCTTGTCGTGCCAGCCGGAGTAATCCGTGTTGGGAGGTGTGTTGGAATTCCGGAAGATGGTGATCTTGCTGTTGTGGTCTATGAAGACGTAGTCGTCGTTTCCGGTACCGGACATGTCACACCAGCGTGCGCCATCGCCTAGCGAAGACGCCGTCAGCATCTGGGGCCACGGCTGACATCTTGGGAGAGCAACAAGGAAGGCTCACCTTTTTGATGCGCACCACCACCTCCCGTGTTCTTCCATGCGCTCACCTCATAATCGCAACGCTCGTCTTTGACCGTCAGGCATTTGACATAGACATACTACACGCGAGGGTTAGTTGGCGTGGCCGGTATGTACCGCTGCCGCCCTCGTCTCTCGGGGGGGGGGCACTTACATCGGCTCTGCCACTGTCATAGAGCCTCGCAAAGCGGATCTGAGAACGGGCTCCCTCCTCGGCCATGCCGCCATGCGTCACGCCAACTGAGTCCCAGTTTGGGATTAGACCCTTCGACTGGCCTCTTTGGTTGATGTACGTCGTGACCTTGCCGGTGTCATCCAGCCAGAGCCAATCGGAGCGGAAACTGCGCGCATGAGCTGTTAGCATGATTGAAACGCGTGAAAATTTCACTACTCACTCTCCATTGATGTCAACCAGTTGCACGCCGTCGATGTTGCCCATACCCTTGCCGGTGAAGATGGGCTTTCCCTCGCCGAAGTCTTGCCAGTAAGCCGCCTTCTCGCCCACGCCGCCGTTGCGCCAGCAGTAGATGTCACCATTGCCAGCGACGACGCAGTAGTCCAGCCGCCCATCACCGTCGATATCGCCAAGGCGGACATTGGTCTGGGCGTAGCCGCTGGGAGCCGTCTTGTACAGACCAATGTCCCTAAACATCGGAGGCTTGCCGCCGTCGTTGATGGCAACGTGCATGTTTCCCTCGGGACCGATGCAGATGAAATCGTCTAGTCCATCGTTGTTGACATCACCCCATCTGATGCCTCTCTGCTTGCATGTGGCCCCGAGGGAGGGGATGTGCGTCTTGTCGCCAAATTTGCCGCCGCCCAGGTTCTCTCTGTAGTAAATGGCCCCTTCGCCCTGGCTGAAGACCCAGTCATCACGCTCGCCACCGCGGTCAGCGCCGTTGTTGACGAGCTGCGCGAACCAGACAGTGTCGTCTCCGGCGTACCAGCCTTCGTGGATTTTGCCCATGGCCTGCGAGCTGTGCTTATACTGACCGTCGTCGATGATCCGCGGCGACAGGGCCTTTAGGACCTGAGTCCTGCCTCTGGGGTCCACGTTGCCGCTGCCAAACGATTTGTCGCACGTGGTGGTGCCCCCCACGGCGTCCGAGAAGGCGACGTCGTTGCTCGGAGCCGAGAGCCACCCCTTGGTGTGAAGCTGTTTGATGGCCTGGTTCCATTTTGCGGCCATCATCTTGTACCCGTAGTCGTTGGGGTGCGTCGTGTCAGAGAGGTCGTCCGTCGTCATCCAGCCGTCACCGAACTCAACGAGGACGATTTGCTTGCCTTTGTCAATCAACTCCTGGGACAGGGCGCGGTACTGGTCGTTGATGAGGTCGACGTTGGTCTGGTCGGACTTGTTGGGGATAAGGGTCGATAGCACGACACACACGTTGGGTACCGTGTCGAAGATGTAGTTGATCATGGCCCGCATGCGGTCCCCCGTGGAATCGACGTAGTAGTTCTGTGTGGCGTCGTTGGTTCCCGCGTTGACGAGAACCACATTGGGCTTATACAGCGGCACTACGGTGCGGGCCCTGTCATCAACCTGCTCGACGCGGTAACCTGGCCAGCCTTCGACGTCCTAGTACCGAGTCATCAGCTAACAAGAGTTGCAGTAAAAAGGAGGGTGATTGGTGAGACAAACTCTGTCGTTCATGGTCCCGTTACTACGACTGCCGACCATGTTGACATTCCAGCCATCGAAGCGGAGTTGGTCTCGTAAAGCTTTGCGATATCCATTACCATCTGAGGACATCTGACCCCAAGTGATGGAAGCGCCGAGGGGGAGGATGCGCAGGTAGAACGTATCAGCACGGATGGACAAAGCTCTCTTGAGGTCCTGGGGATCAGATATTGACAGGGAGGAGAAGGAAGTGGTGTTAAGATGCTGAGAGTTGATTCCGTTTTGAGCATATGCAGCGATGGAGTGGAGGAGAGCAAACAACAGCATTGTCGTCCACCTGGCATGTGCCAGATTTGCTCTGGGGACCCGCATGTTGGGTGAAAGTGAAGGGGCGAGAACCTCAGCGATTAGCAGATCTCCAGGAAAGACTGAATAAGACGGGTATCCCCCGTCTCAAATCTCAGCAATGGAGATACTGGTGGCCAGGTAACTATGTGCGAATTCTTGACCCGGACCTGGGACTCTCATATACCGCTCACGAGTATACCAAGTTTTGCAGAAAAACATGGAAGAACTGTCTATCTGTTACTTGCGTAGGCGAGGTCGGTCGACTATTATATACTATTCCGCTTTGGATAGGGTGGTAGGCTCCTTAGGTACGGAGAGTGCTGTGTCGATTGCATTGGATGAATCCAACCGTAGCTTCGGCATCTCAATTAATACTACAAGGACCTACTTGGCAACACAGCCAAACCAGCCACCCCCGGCTCTCTCTTCTTTTGGCCCTTCCCCGACTAGTTATGCATGGTAGATATAAGCGAGAAGGGTCTCCGGTGAAGATGGGTGCGTCCCGAGGAGGGATCCGTGAAATATTACGGAGTCCAGAGTACACGGCGATGCAATAGAAATTAGGCCCCTGGTTCACGCTGCATTCCTGATACTATTAATGCTTATTTGCAGGTTTACTAAAGTTGAATAGGAAATAGTGGTAATTACGAAGTGAGCGGCTTCTCCGAGGGTCATATTAACTATACGGACTAATCCTATCATAGCTTCCCGCCCCCAACAGGGCTCACCACGCATCACCAATATAGGATGACAAAATATTGCCTAAAAGCTGATGCCTCATATCGAGATAATAGACATGCATAGTAAAGGCACTATGACGGTCTGGCCCCTGCGGGGCTCTAGCGGTGGCTTACACTACTGCCGTCAGCATGCGTAAACAAGCTACAACTATGAGAAAAAGCCATGGATAAAAACAGTACATAGCTAGCGAATGCACAGCCTAAGCCCTACGTAGGCCTCAAGCCCGTAACATTAAACCCCTCTCCCGGCCTTCTCGTCAGTGCTAGATTCTAAGGCAAGTCTCTTACTTATACCATATACCACCCAGGACCTCACTAGCTAGTCTCTCGGCTCACTAGCTACACCGCCCTGCGAGCCCCAATGCACCGCAGATAGATTCGAACTTGTACACTTGGGGAATTTAGTTAGAAATTTATGACGGTCTGGTCCCTGCGGGGCCCCAGACGTGGCTTACGCTACTGCCGTCAGCGTGTGTACATTTAGCCACGTCGAAGAACAACCGTGGCCATGGTTTAGGGTGAGGTATGTGCCATTCCGTCAACTCCTTTCAATGGTAATTTTTGTCGTCTCTATGATGGCCTTGTCGCTGTTCTGATCCTCGCTCGCTGGTCTCGGCCCTCCACGGATAACGGTTGTCGAGGTTCCACCAGCTGCGGTTGGGGGCTGGGCCGTCCCATCCCATCGTGTCATTTCGAGATCGGGATCCATGTGTCCAAACTGCGCATATGGGCTTTGTCGGGCATAACCGTGGCTGCGGGGCGTGGAGCGAGCAAACTTCTGTGTGCTTGCCACCTCGGACAACCCAGTCGTGCCAAGGAGTCTCGAGGAGACGTGTCGGGTGAAGTTTTTGAGCGTCGGAATGGTGCCGCAGATGACGAGAAGGTTGCATTCTAGCTGACTAGAGGTTGACTATGTTAGCATTGAATTAATGGGTGGTTAAGAGTGGAACAGGTACTACCTCCAAATACTGGCTTGCGCCGTCACCCAGCTCTGGTCTGGTCCAGCTATTAGCGGGAGGATCGCAGCTCGTACAACCGAGGTAATAATGGTCCTGAAATTCAGGATCAGTCACATAATTCCAGGCTTCCAATAGGCAATGACACAACTTACATGACACCAACAGAGAACAGGCCGAACACGCCAATTTTGGGTGCGCGAGGCATCTTCAGGCCCCAAATCACTGCATAAACGGTCAGCGTGCATTGGCGGAACTAGAAGCACTGGATGAGAACGTACTGGGAATGGGTAGGATAAGAAGCACAAGGGTGGTAAAGATATTGGCGACGCAGGTTGCAATAGACAAGGCCATGCTATCGATACATTGGCCTTCGACGTCCAACATCCATGAAGCCTGGACTGGCTGGCAAGCAAACAACAGAGCCAAGGAAATGGCCGGCGTGTAGCATGCAATGATACCCAGAGTCGCAAATATGGTATATCTAAAGAGCTTTTGAGGAGACATGCGAAGGTAAAAGATTAAGAGAGCGACTTTTGCCAAGGAGGCACAGGGCATAAATGTTGCGCCGCTGATGTATACCGACTTGATCCGTTAGCATGCTTGTTTTATAGAGAAAGTATATGTTGCTTACAATCTTAAAGAGGGCATATCTCTCTATGGGTTGCTCCCACCCGTGTACTCCTCTTGCGTTGATCGCAACGGACCCTTGCATATGACGTGAGTTTAAATTCTGGGTAACAGGTAGGAGTAATATTACAGATGGTGACGCCTTGGGTGACTAAAGAGAATATCTTCAGTGCATGTTAGGAGATCTGTACTCCTTGATGTTGCATGGAGCAAAGGGCCATACCCAGGAAGAAATCAGGAAACCTTGCTTCTCGGTCAGCGTCTCCCTTGGGGACAATGGGGAGATGACACATACCGTCTTCGATTTGCAAACCCTTGGATAGCACAAGCTTAGTGTAAAGTTGTTGCGATAGAAACAGGAGAGCGAGAAGGTTGCCGATGCTGAAGACGGCGTATAGAGCAGCGTGAAATTGCGTCTGGGGGTTGTCAAAGTTGACCCCGTAGCCTTTTGGGGCCTCGAGATACGTTCTGACGCCATCGCTGACTGGGAACGATGAGTAGTCGGGCATATTGGGTATTTCCACCTGTCCTCGACAGTCGTATGACGGAGAAGGTCGGCTGAAGACGACCAAGCATCGAAGAGAAAGAACAGAGGTGTGATGTGTCTTCTCTTAATCCATGGAATCCAGCGTCTCCAATCATTAGCTCCCCTAGACAATTCGTCGAACGAGTCATTCACCTGAGGATTCTTGGCGCCTCAGTTATTCTGGAACAAAAGTCACCGTGATCTTCGTCAGGAGCTCATGCAAACTTGTGCAGATCGGGCGAGAGCAGCGATCCCACATAGCAAAACGCAGAGCCAAGGCATGGTTGCTGATTCGCGGCGGCTCAGCCCAACAAAGAATCAAAGACACGGAGGCGGCACAGCGGTGGTGTGGATCACGAGTTCATGAGTCCATGAGGAGCATGATTGACTCTAGAATTCCGCCAAAAGCGGGTTGGGGTCTAGCGTGGGGAAAGCCGAGCTGATCGCTGCCATGTTGATGCTGGCTTGCACTAGCATGGCGGTGGTGCCATGGTGGATGGAACATTGTGTTTTTGGTGGTAGGAGGGATGGCTTCTTCCTTCAACAATAAATCCGAGCAGGCACATGCGGCCTATGAGGGCTAGCAGATGTGGAGGGGGATACTGGCCTGAGAAGCGAAGATTGTGATAACCACAGCAGCTCGTGATGACCACTCTATCGGAATTCTCTGTCGGAATTCTCATTCAAGGAGTCGCAAACTTGTCACTCAGTGATCAGTGATCGGAGCATTGGAAACCCGGGAAACTGGGTGACTGGCGGCACTTCCCCCCATAACCCATGCGTTTTCTGCCTCAAAGGGGAGTGGGAGCGCGGCATTTCCGCCCAAAAGCGAAAATGGAAAGACCATTTTTAGCCTCGTCGTTCCTTTTGGGAGAGTTCGATACTGATTCTGGGTCGGCCAGAGACAGGCGGCGGTGTGAGACAAACGGGGGGGTCATGTTCGTGTTGTCAGCCAGGAGGCTGGGAGCGTGGAGACAGGGCTGATGTTACTCACGTACGAGTGCTTGTACAACAGCCGTCGACAAGACAAGGGCGATGGCGAGGAGCCCGAAGAAACAAACAGATACCATTAGAGTTAATAGATAGAGCGGGGCGACAGCATCCGTGATCAACTCCAAACTCTCTTGAGCCAATTCGAGCAGCTTAACATTCGCGATGCAGAGATATAACAGGCCCCCTTATCCATTCAAATTTGGGAAGAGCTCATGTAGGACCCGGGTTATCGATAAGATCTCTTCGATTCATGTTATGTCCGCAATGACTTGCGCAAAATCGCGTTCCTAAGTACAAGGATGATCCTTTCGTCGGCCGAAGGAACAACAGCGGTGTCAACTGCGTCGGTCTAGCCGCGTCAGCGTATCTTCATTGCCAGAGACCTTGTCCGCAACCCCAAGGTCACCCTCCTATACGAGGCAACGAGTGTGCTGGATATCGGGTCGGAGCGCATGATGTAGGGGGCTCTCATAGCTAGTCCTTATTAATATTTTCCCCGCTAGTTTCTACTTTCTATCTAAGGGCGACTCGTGCTTGGGAGCGCGATCCAGAAGGGGTTTTAGGCCAGGAAGAGAGACAACGATAATAGCGAGCGCCATCTCGACCATGCTAAGAGGATCTATAATACCGACAGTTAGCTACTAGTAATATTTGGAGCACTTGCTAGTCGTAGAAGGGGCTCGACTTACAGACGAGATTCTCTTGTCCAGTGCCAATCTTAAGCGTTGCAAAGCGGACGACAGTTGAAAAAATAGTTAGAGTACCGAAAACGAAGGTTAGGGTGAGACCAGTAGACGATGGTAGGATACCCTGGATCAGCAGGATGAGCGGAACTGCATAGACTATTTGAAAGTTAGCTTGAATCTAGGGCGAATAGATGCTATTTATCCTCAAGGTAAGACTTACCAACAAGGTAGCAGGCCAGATTGAGGGTAAAGTTGAGGATAAAAGGCTCGGGGGCGTAGAAGACGCTGCAGGCGCCTTCTTCCTGCGACCACTGCACGGAAACGTCCTTGCCACAAAAGAAGGTATCGTCCCACAGGATAGCCATATACGACAAGCAGACAAATGCGGTAATGCCGTAGAGGGCCTTGCGCATGCCCGAGCCGATGTCGTAGCGGAAGTAGGACCAGTAGAAGGCCAGCATGCTCAATTTGGGGAAACCCATGCCGAAATCGTAGAAATAGTTGGAGGCAAAGGAGATCTTTCAATCCTGGATTAGCCTGATGACATCGGAATTTTTCTCCAGCCTGGCCAGGGATTTGTCTCCCACCTTAGATAGCTTGACAGACGGCGCCCACGCGTCAAGGACCCCCATCTGGAAGGTCAAGGTATCGCAAATGATGAGAGCGAGGGCGTCGAGGGCTGAGGCAATGAGAAGCCAGTCGGACCAGTCTAGCTTCTCACGCAGGCGGAAAAGGCGAGTATAGACGCGCAGGGCGACGAAAACGAAGGCGAGGGCCAGCAGAATCCATTCTGATATCTAACAATGGTCAGCACCAAGGCGTATGACGGGGGAATCGAGGGCATAGACGCGACAATAGGTACTTACCATACAGTCTTTGCCATCGATAAAATACGCCATCTTGACCAAATATGTCCGGCTCGTGACGATTTGAGCACAGGTGGTAAGGCGGACGAGAAAGGCTACTATGCCATAAAAGAAGCAGATCTACGCGACGCAAGGAATGACGAGGATGAAAGCGCGTTAGAGATTTTTAAAAAATTGGCAATGGGCTCGGGCAATAAATTGCTACCTACCAATACGTGGTGATGGCCAACACCTCAATTGACCAGGTCTCGACTCCCCTTACGCCAAGCGGGACATGGCTTGCGATGCTGCATGGCAGGGTGGGCAGCGCGATACGGGGTATGATATGTCAAATATTGGCACTCGATACAGGGCTCTTGTGGCCTGGCATAATAACGGGGCACTCTCCCGGTTTGTTCTCTATCGAGCCGTGTGGGCTGTTGGTTCCATTTGACTGTGGCCGAAACCATGCTAATGCACGAGGGCAGGTGTGTTGGTTGCGGACTCACGGTGGCCGAGGCTGCCCGCCGTCGATGGACCAACAGGCAGTTTATGAGAAACACTGTGCCAAGCAGTCGGTTTACAAAGGGCCCAATCGACGCGACCTGTCCTCTTCGACATTGGTTGGGTCTCCACATGGATGGTAGTACTCCGTACTTAGTATGTGATGGTATCCATGTTCGGAGTAATATCCCATGGGTCCTGCCCCCCTGCACGCGGGGGGCGAACCACTCGACTCCATAAATCCCTCAAGGGTCATGTTCATATGGAAGCTTCGGTAAGGGATGGATAATATGGCAACCCAGTTGCAAATGCAGCGTGTAACGTACGGGCGGTCGTCTCACAGATGCTGACTGGACTGGCCTGGCATTGAGAGTTCATGTACGGAGTACGTAGTACGGATACAGAGTTACTTGATTAGCAAAAAACACGATTCTTTGTTTCCACTTCCGTGAAGAAGTTCGATTTAGTTGAGCTGAGCATCCCTGCCCTGGTCCCTGGAAAAAAAATGCGCTCGTATAATGACTACCTTGCCAGCGGCCCCGACCGAAGATCAATCGGTGTCGTCGCGCCGATGGTATGTTACACTGACAAGCTCTGATTTGTAGATTACATCTGGTCGTTGCATGCTGTTGAGCTCCACGTCGCTGCCTTCCTCCTCCCCGGCAGCGCCGATCCTCGTGGTTGTAGAATAAGCATCCCGGCCGGAAGATAACTTCATGTGGCTCGAAGATGCGGGGTAGTTCTTGTAGCCGTTGCCATGAGAATTGGCGTTTCCACTGCGTTTCGAGGAACTGATTTCGGCGCGGTGAATAAGCGACTTCAGGGCAGGTAGACACACCACCACGATGGCGGCCACGAGTTCAGCCATAGACAAGACATCTAGATCATGTTAGCTTTAGAGGCTCACGCCCCATGGGACCGAGGAATCACGTACAAACATTGGTCCATGCGTGGATAACCTGCAGTGTGGCAAACCGGCTGACACTGACTGCTACAGTGATGAGACCTGAGCAAAAGGTGGCTATTAGACCGATCATGTAGCTCCTTCTGATCTGAAGACCACGCAGCATAGGGAAGGGAAGCATGAAAACTATGGTCATGTTAGCAATTAGGGTCTAGGAGGTGATATCAAGTCATCCATCAGCATACTCATAAGGTCGGAAGCGATATTCATTGCCCAGTCGATTTGTGTAATCTCCATGGAGTCAAAGCTGCTGCACGTGCCCTCAAGATCCCAATTAACCGAGACATTGGAGCCGCACCAGAAGGTGTCCACAAAGCAGGTTGTGATGGCAAAAGAGACGGTTAAGCCCGTCGCGACATAGAGGATCTTGCGCAGAGTCGGCAAGGTACTCGGTATGAGTCGAAAATAAAAAGCCAGCAGCGCCAACTTGGGAAAGTAGATTCCCGTGTCGTAGAAATAGTTACCGGCAAAGGCAACCTTCATCAGGGATATCTGATCTGCGATGGGCCTCGGCGGCGCATCGGGATCCCAATCGTCCATGCCGCCGAGGTTGTAGGCCATGACATCAGTCGCGAACAGGGCAACAGCATCGAGTGATGAGGCGATGAGTAGCCAGTCGCTGGCAGTGAGTCGTGTTCGCTGAAGCACCAGGCGGAGGAAGAGACGCAGCAATGTGAGGGCGATGGCCAGGGATAGAAGCGCGGCCTCGACAGGCTAGAAAATGTTACACGTCAATCCTGGGATCATTGACACAATGAACGGGGGGCAGCAGGCGGGGGCGAGTCACGTACCACGACGGCCTTCTTGTCGATACCTTTTCCCATGGTGAATTGGGTTGAAGTCGAGAATGGGCATCGACGTCGTTGTGGACGACGAGGTAAAAGCTGCGCAAACTATCGCCACATTTCTACGTCGAGCTATATTAGATGGACTGCGTCTGTTTGACCTCCCATCTTACAGATAGATGGCGGCGCAGCTAATTCTCCTTGGCTGCTGGTAGGTTGTAACAATCCAGCCCTAATATGCATGATGCACCTCGACCACACCTCGGGAAACTAGGAGGGCTCGTGGGAGACGTTCGAGTAACAGAATCTCTAGAAAGGGGCAAGGGTCGGGCCTCTGATCCGTCTTGGCTCAGTAGTCGCAAGTTGCTCCTCGATCCCTGTTCCTCGGACCTCAGCCGAAAGATGGAACGAGGCCGATCGGTGATCATACCCGATATGCGTTTTAGCCAGCTAGAGGCCCAGGGGCTCTTCGAACCGACGGACCTTTCGGGACCATTTCTGGGCAGGAGGTTTGCGCCGCTGGGCTATCTCTCTGTAGTACGAGTCCTGTGCCTGGAACTTGGCAAGGGTCTCCTGCAACACGAGCGATTTATCATTTTAGGCTGCGGAGTACTCTTAGAGTGCCCACCAATGATACTCCCTGCCCTCGATCAAGTGTCTGGTGAGGCCTACTGTAGTAGCAAAAGTTCTGCAGGTAAGATTTTCAGCACCTTCTATTACAGATAACGATAATCAGGGCTCGTAGGTGCGTACTATGTACGGGTGGCGTGGCGTTTCACGAAATGTAAGCAAGATTGGATACGTTAAATGCCCTTTCTAGGAGTCGAAGTTCGATACGACCGTGGTCCCCAAGATCGGGCGCGCGCAATATCGGAGACATCATGGGCCCATGGCGATACTGGAGTCCTGGACAGTGGACACATGGGACCATGGGGGGCGATCCATCCGCGCATCACCGGGTATTTCCGTATACTCTGTATCCGTATCCGCACAGTCGACAAATTGGAAGAGGTCAGCACGCCTTAGCGAGTGGAGCGTGGTCCACGACCCTTACTAGAGCCAAACTTTGCGCGCATCAGGATCATCTAACATCACTTCAGCTCTTGCACGTGGTGCTGGTACTACGGGCCATACAAATTTGATTGCAGGATTAGCTGAGCATTGAAATACTTTTCTATGCCCGACCTTGACTCTGTATCTAATATCTGCAGATTCGCTCCCCCCCCCCCCCTTTTTTTGGGCGTCCGTATTACTTCCACTTACTCAATTGTCCATGGAGTATCCGAATTGCGCAGATACGGCGTCAAGGCCTCCAGTTCACAATCGTACTCGGCCTTGATCCGTCCGTTGCCCAAGAACGACCAGACATTTTCGTCCAGATAGTCAATATCGAAGTGCTCCCACCTTGGTACCTTGATGGTCTTGAGAAAATGAACGGCCTGGAGAGTAGAGTCAGCAAGACATCAGCAACAATGGAAGAGGACATACCGAGCCACCCCAGACGCGGATTTTGCCGTCGGCCGTGTTATCCTTGTACCAACTCTGACAAGATCCAGAGAAGACGCTTGTTTCGTGCCACGCATCGATGTACTCGTTCAATTGATCCACAACCTTTTCTCGGACGTCCATGGCCTTGATGCGGTCGCTCTGCATCTTCTTGGCTACCTGGATGACGTACTCAATCTCGGTCTCGAAGCTTGGGAGAACTGTACCGTTGGCGAGGTTGCCTCTTGGGCCATTCATGACATAGTAGTTAGGGAAGCCGGGGGCACCCATGCCAAGGTAGCACTTGGGCTCGGGGGACCATGCTTCCTTAATGTCTCGACCATTCCGGCCGATGAGTCTGAAGTGCGGCGTCCATGCCATATCGTACCCTGTGGCACAGATGATCATGTCAACCTGGTGATGAGTGCCGTCAGCTAGCACGAAGCCGGTGTCCGTGACACGGGTGATACTACCAAAGAGGCACTCGACATTGGGCTTGCCAAGTGCCTCCAGGTAACCGTCTCCCGGGGTGAGGCGCCTAGAGGGCTGGCTGTCAGCGATTGAACTAAGATACATATGTTGTCCAAGTTGCCCCTCATGCCGCTTTCATATCTATGACCGAGGCCCCTGAAAGGGGTACCTCTCCAAGCTAAGGTAATGAGAAGAAACGGTGGCCTACCTGCATCCAACTGGCCAAGTAGGCACTAGCTTCTCAACCATGATCGGGTCATTGCCTAGCCTCCGCGCCATCTCGGCCCACATATACTCTCCTGCCATTCGAGATGCGTCAGTGCCTTTGTAGAATACAGCAAAGCCGGCGTTGATGCCAAACTCAATACGCTTTCGGTACTCGAGATGATAGTCGGGATCTCGACGTAGGTGCTTGATCTCGCGGTCTGTATAGAAGTACTGCCCTACACTGGGCTGGGCGGCCTCTGTATCATCAACAACTCCGTCGTTTTGCGCCGAAGCAGAAACATCGACTGGAATCCGGGGCATAGGGGCTGCGACCCAGGTAGACCCTCTCATCACACATTTGAGCTTCGAGGCAGCTGTTGGGGGCAGCATCAGCGGGAAGCCTCTCTGGGCCACGCTGAGCTTACTCACCTTCCTGGACTTTTGGAATGACCTGGATAGCCGAAGACCCGTTTCCGAACACTGCAACACGCTTGTTGGAATAGTCGGTGCCCTCTGGGTAGATTGTTAGCTATCTTCCATGTGGGGTTCAACAAATGCCTACCTTTCCAATCTCCTGAGTGCAGAAGAGAGCCGCGGAAGTCATGAAGACCTTTGATATTCGGCCCTATATCCTGATTAGAGAATTTTTAATTATTAAATAGAGCTATATACGATCATCACTTACATCTCCACTTATTGAGAAGGCCCGAGCCGTTGACCAAGATGTCGCACCAGTCAGTCAAGGTCTTCCCGTCATGCTCGACTTCGACCTCCCATTGTCCCCTATCCTCATGCCAGATAGCACTGAGTACTTTATGTTGCAGCTTGATGTACCTGCGCAGGTTGTACTTGTTACAGAAGTTGACAAAGTACTCCTGGATCTCAGGGGCATATGCGTAGTACGACTTCCACTCGGTGTATGGCTCGAAAGTGTATGTGTAGATGTGTGCTGGCACGTCGCAAGCACAGCCAGGATACCTGTTCTGCAACCATGTGCCACCGACTTCATGATTCTTCTCATAGCATACGAGTTCATAGTCAGTCAGCTGCCGCTCCATCTTGTAGGCGGCACAGAGACCGGTCGCCCCAGCCCCGACATGGATGATGCGAAGCTTTCGCGGTTGAGAGTGCCACTGCTGCACAAGCTTGAGAGTATCAGGTCCAGAAGAGGAGCTCGTATTGACGATGTCTGACACCTTGATGGAGACGTCATTCTTCTGGTCTTGAGGCGACGGAACCGTAGGATTGACTACCTCCATACTAACACCAACAGAGCGAAACATCGGTTGAAGATAAGATATCAAGTGATAAGTTTAAAATGGCGAAGTAGGATGCGTGCCGAATTCTCGGGACTCGTTAGCACCTCAACGGTCATGCCTCCTTATAAAAGAATGAGGCATGTCGGCAGACTAAATATTGGCGGCGCGTGTAGCGGCTGTCAGATTTCTAGATTTTCAAAGACGGCTGACTTTGTCATGGCCCTCTGACCAACATGTGATAGGAATGAGACATGACGCAGCATTGATGAAGGATATTGGCCTTATCCCAACCAACAACGGCCCTTAGCGCTGTCAGCTTCGCTGACACGTACGTAGTAGTAATCCCCGATAGACACTAGTACCCAAATATCGTAACTATTTCATAGCGTGTTTCTAGTCGATCGGGCTATATGACGTCTTCTGGAGATATTTTGTCCACGAAAACTGAACCTTTTGGACATTGCCCTAGTATCAGACATCCCGACCAATAGACACAAGCTGCTTAAAGCGTAAGATGTATCAAGCGTCTATTCGAGCTCCGCAGGTCACCACCACGGGCCCCAAATACAGTTTTCCATATGTACTGTATCTTCATTCCTCGACCTGGCTTCTTCGCAAAGCTGTTGCTTCCCTTACTGGTACGGGGGAGTTATTTGACAAGACACTCCATGTCGATACTCCAGGCTTGGGCGAAGGACGTGTCACCATCTCGGTGTGCCTTCCTAAAACTCATTCAAATAAGGACCTAGGCTCCGCAAAGCCTTTGTTACTAGTAGCCGAGGGCGGTGGCTTTGTTCTGGGGCAACCGACCGACGGAGAGCATATCGTGCATCGTTTAAGTGACAAGGTGACCCTTTCTCCTCGGCCCCTTCGAAGAAGTGTCCTGAATCGTTGCCACTACAGAAGCTAATAATTTATAAGCTTGGAGCCGTCGTCATATCAAGTGATTACGCGAAATCTCCACGATTTCCCTTTCCCTCACACCCTTCTCCAGATTTACGAAGTCCTCCGCTGGGCGACAGGTGCAGATGCGACAGTAGCATTGAATGTCACTGTCGATCCATCGCGGGTGGTAATTATGGGGAACTTTGCTGGAGGTAACTTGACAGCTTCGCTTAGCCTTCTTCTCTCTTTTATATCCGGCCCATGCGCAAGGTACCGCCAAAATCTTCCGGCCTCATTCCAGTAAGTGGGACAGGTCCTATTGTATCCGAGCGTTGCCTACAATAAGCCTTACCAAGATCGGTATTATAATGACAATGACGAGGTATAGGCCGCGAGCCTACCAGTCTAGATGGCAACCTTGATGGAGGCTTCGTATCTACCCCCTCATGTGGACACGGACCAAGTCTTTATCGCCCCCCTAGATGCAAATGTTGAGCTGCTCCGTACTTTGCACCAACCACCCGCAATCTGCATCACGGCTGGAAAGGATTGCCTTAAATATGAAGCAGATAAATATATGGCGAGGCTGGAGGAGGCAGGGTTCGAAGTGATTAGGTATGAGTGCCCTGATGCAATTCACGGTTTCAACCGCCATAAAAAGGAACTATGAGGACGAGAGGGTCAAATGCTGGACATGGGTTACCGAGTTTCTCCAGGGGCGCTTCATGTCTTGATCATCAACTTGTTGTACTACGCAGTGTCATATTATGTGGTAATGTGAAAGTAGCTTGGAATGAGTCTGTCTATTATCATTTCCCTACTCCTAAGATATAACTGAAAGAGTTTAATGCTCCCGACTATTTACGAAAGGTATCCTTCAGAAGATACATATGCGACACAGCATCATTGCCCGACCTAAACTCTGCCGCAAACGCGTCTTTCTTGCTCTCGTATCCGAGCACCGAAAACCACTAAGTCGACTTGTCCAAGTCAACAGTATATCCTTCACGATAGTCTGCAACTGCTGTCTTGCCATTTTCTAGGCCTAACGCCTTTCCTTACTCTTTGCCATCGGGTCTGTTATCCTAGACTAGAATTCTAGAAATATCCAAGCGGTCATTTAGCATCCCAGGTTCCCCAAACTCATAATGTCATACTAAAGGCCTTCCAGGCTTAAATATCTTGCTGATGCAAGCCATCACAGGTGTGAAGCCGGGAGTTGACCAAAAGTCCTAGTGATCCTGAATCTTGTCCCAGTCTAACATCCACACGAAGGACGTAGCGTCGTCGATGGAGAATCCCCGTGGCTGGAGTTTAAAGATGGCAACCTCGGTGACTGGCTTGCCCTTAGACTCGGAGGGGTATTGGCGTTCAAGTGAGCCGCATACCCGGCCATTCGATCCGGTGCATCCATTCTAGATATAAGAAGAAAAAGGGGGATATTTGTGTGTAAATGTGCTATGGAGTGATTGGGAGCTGTGGCGAGGGGGCGCGGGACGGTGATTCACATATTCGGCATCCACACGAAGCTAATTGGAATACATGTACTTTTCAAGCCCTGAAAAGAGCCCAAGTCATTTGACCTGGACTACCGCCATGTTATTTTATCTGACATTGATTGTAGGTCCCTGCTCCATTCCGTAGACCTTGCGCAGGTTAATTTCATGCGATTAAATGTCTTTACTCCAATCAATGGCCACCTTGGCATTCAAATCTGCTTCTTCACGCCATGGTGGATGTAACCCTGGCCTATTCAGGGCGGGGGTCGGTCAGTCGCACTGAGTCAAGGAAGCTGACAGCGCCTAGATTCTCCGTTTAGACTGGGGGGAACGGACCTTTTTAGTATGACGAGGTTACTGATGATAAAATTTCAAGCTCTATGCCTCGCAACAGTCAGCCTGGATATTAATTCGCACTGGAGTCACGAAATCTGTAATGTACGAGTGTGCATCCTTGCACGTTTGGTTACAATGTCTCGCTATCTACATTTCAAAAATGCGATGGCTCTGCCCTCCTTGTCTGCCCAGGTGGGGGAACAACCCTGGTGGCACACGATGCTGATTGGGCTGATAGTGTATCTGATATTCCAACAAGTTCGCTATCAGAAGAAGACGGTATGGCGCCTTTTCTCCATTGGTGTTATAGTCTAACTAATAAGCTCTGTGACGTGAAGCCCAAAATCACCTCGGTTGGGTTCATTCCAATCCCATTCATCGGCCCTTGGGTTGCGGCCTACCGATTCATGGTTCCACCAGTCAAGCTTGTGCAAGAAGGCTTGACTAAATCTCCCAATGGCATATTCCGTATTGCCACCTCCAAGGGGAATATGTTCTTGTCACAGATCGTCGCAAGGTTGGCGAGTATCTCAAGGCCCCGGATTCTGTCTTGAATGCCCAAGATGGCTCTAATGACGTATGCCTCACCAAGCCGATTCATGCAGCAATGGATGTTAAGTTAGGTCTACAGCAATAACAAATTCCTTACACTATGGTTTACGGAGTCGGTCACCGTACCTATCACACCCAAGTTGTCCGAGGTCCCATCATAAAGGAGATTATTACCAAGACCCCCATCATGGTTGACGAAGCGTCGCGAGCTTTTGATGATATGATCGGCTCACCTCAAGGTACGTTGGCAGACTATTTAATAACCCTAGTATACTAACTAGCATAGACCTTACTCTAATTACTCTCTACGATACCATTGCTATGGTAGTAGCGCGAATTAGCAGCAGAGTCTACGTCGGAGTCGAGTTTTGTCAGCAATGATATTCCTTTTAACTAGCTTTGGTGGCCGCACGAATCTAACACCAGCAGGCTGAAATGAAGAGTACCTTTTTTAACTCCGCGGACTACATATAGGCTGTCGTTATTTCCGCTGAAATCCTGCGATTGTTTCCGGATGGAAATTCTAGAAGCTAGAGATGAATGCGTAGTTTTGTCGTGAAATTTATTCCTGTGATGAAGCATCGTCGAGCAGCGAAGCGTATGCTCGGAAGCTATATCCAAGCACGTTTAGACGGGGTGCTCAATCAGAATAGATAGAAGCCACAGGATCTAGTATAGATGCTCATCGACGCCGCACCTCCCGTGGAAAAGACTGTGCCTCAGCTGGCAGAACGAGTGATGGCCTTGAACGTCGCCTCTATCCATACGACTACCATGGTAACCCCCCTAAGCCCGTGCCCAGAATAGCTATGGGCATTCAATTAATGAATTTTAACAAGGGTGAGACATGAGGTATTTACCGCGGCTCTGTATAGCTTGGCATAGGAGCCCGAAAAGCATGTCCATGCGCTCCGCCAAGAGGTAGTTGATAGCTTGGAGAACGGCCAGGTGACTGCTTTAACGCTTAAGAATCTTCCTAAAATGGAAGGATTTCTTAGGGAATCTGGCCGATTTAACGTTTCTGGCCTCAGTGAGTTAAATAAGTCTGGTGAATGCATCTTCAACCTAATTTATCATCAAGTAGCCATGCAGCGCAATGCTCTCAAGGAATTTAGATTCTCCGATGGCATAATTCTACCCGCAGGATCTAAGGTCGGCGCGCCAAGTCTGATCCTACAGCGTGACTCCGAAGTATACGAGGATCCGGATGTATTTGACGGATTTCGATTCCTCGGGAAGCAATACGCCGATGCTAAGGAATCGAATCCCGTTAACACCACTAACAATTTTCATGTATTCGGGCATGGTAGACATCCGTGGTGAGTTTAACTCAAGAAGCCCAAAGAACCGTAAGGCTGATTTGGTCTGTATAGTCCTGGGAGATTCTTTGCTGTCAACGAGATGAAGTTGATGTTTTGTCTCTTGCTCCTCCGATATGAGTTTAATTTGGCACCCGGGGATATGCCTTAGCCTTTCTTTTTGGCAACTATAGCTATTCCAGACACAGTATTGAAGGTTTATTTCAAAGTCCGCAATATGAAGGATGAATGAGCGAGGTACCCGGGAACCTATACCAAAGCTACTCGTCTCAATTCCAACTAGCGCCAAAATGTGCAGCCTAGAAGACCACTAAATTACTACAACCCCTCTTCACTGCATTTTCATTCGTTGAGAGCGGCACTAGATGTAAAGCTGCTGACCGAAATATTTCATTTGCTCTCTACGAGTCCTAAACTAATCCTGACCAAGAAAAACTCTGCTGAGGATGGTGCTAAGCACGAGGTGTGTGAATCTTTATGAACATGATCAGAGCTGGAACACAATTGTCACGGATCCAAACCCACATTTCCGCCCTGACGATATATTGCTTCTCAGCTTTTTCGACTCTGGAACTTGACAGCATCCCTTAAACAAGAATAACGGACCAGCTTGATGAAATAGGCCATTCAACCGAGAACACTGGAGTTGCTGGACATGTAACCAACACACCCTCCTACCCTGTGGAGCCAACCATCGGCCCAAAGATTCATAGGGACCTGGTTGAAGAAAACAACGTCGAAACCCTTCAAGGTTCGGAGCTTATTCATAGTGACGACCTGGCTCGGTGCCTCGCTGGTGTTATCGATGGAACTGCCATGAGCTTAGATCTGGTTCCAATGGCACTCACTATGAGAGATCCACTATTGCACCGATTTTCTAGGCCGCTGGAAGGCTCACAAAAAGTGATTGAGCCGACATACCGTGCCTTTCCAATAACTACAAAACCGGTCCAGAGATGGGACATAGCTCTACAGCGGATAATAGACGAACCACGAACACAACATGCAACGGGCCTTTACCCAACTCAAACGCCCTCTCTGCGCTCGATTCTCTCCAACAAATCATCAGACGTCCTAGCATTACGTCTATACCACCTAATATGCCTGCACAGTCCGATGACTATGCATATCTTCTTGGCTATTTTCTGGGTCTAGTATCTTGTTTTACGGGTATGTAAAGAGTTCACACCCATGTCCCCCCTTCCCGATATGCCATTTTCTTTTTCACAATACCAAGTATATTCTTTGGTGTACTAACTGAGGCGACGATAGTGGTATGTCCTGGGAACTCACGCGGCATATCTCCAAGTTCCCGTGTTTATGAGACCTACTGGCATCGAGAGACGCATCCCACATTCATTAAGCATTAGCATGCTCGTATGGTATGTTTCCTCTATCCCTCTCCCCGATTATCATTGAATTCTTTTGATTGTGCTCCCTGCTAATCAGAGGAGTTGAAAGGCCAGACATTCGACGGACACTGGTCTGTGACGCACTGACCATTGACCCAGAGACAACGGGGCTGGGAATAGTTCAGTATCTTAACAGCAACTGGTCGCCAGTAGCAGGTGTGGACGGAGATCTCATTGGAAGCACAGACGTGCTGGATGTGATTCAGCGCCAGGCCGGTAGCCTGGACACCTGGCAGCTAAGTCCAAGATTTGAGGAGAAGAACCCCCAATTTGCGCATTGTCGAGCTACCTTTTTCAATGATGATTAGTTAGCATATAGCGAAGACGTACGTACGAGCTACAATCTCTATATTTTTAAAGATGTCTCCTAGACCTTAACATTTAATGTAAATACATATGCCTCGGGGGATAATTTGTTTTCGATGCTATATTTATGAGTCGGTGAGTCTTTTGTGGCCGTATCATCCGGCCTCCGTATTTCCGCCACAGTCCTTCCGTAGTGGAATTCTAGTACTAATCCTAACACTATCCCGACTATAATACCAGTGATACCTATAAAACTTGACACAGCAGGGACAAATGACCGTCATTCCCCGAGTTTAATAATGCAGGGGCCATATTTAATGATGAATATAGTAGCTAGGGGCGCTACTATATTGTAAATGAATCATTGAAGACATAAGGTAGCAGCATTATATCTGTTAGGAGCACGATGTGACGTACGTAGCTACTATTAAAATAATGAAGGTGCTATTAGATATACTTTATTCCAAGACACCATCTAAAATACACGACTCATCATTAAGCATTACCTAATAGACGGATCATCTGGAGTATAAACTCCTCCTTATGCTCTAAACTATGTACACCGCATTCAAGGATACGAAGTGTAATATATACGTCTTCCTTTAAAGAATTACATAATGAGCGGATCATTGAGAATATAGACTCCGTTACTCTTATGGTACGGTGGATGGTACGGAGAACACATAGGTAGCGTCGGGTATAGGCTGCACTGGGATATAAAATGCGATGCTTGGCTTTGTCTGGATTGTGTACCTTCAAAATTGAGCAGCACCTCTTGTTTGGACTCTCTCATCGAAATTTGCCCAGTATGCCTTCAGGGGTCTTTCATCCGGACGTGGACGCACTTCTTTCCCGATGCGTGGGCAAGAAGGTTGTGATACCTGACTTGATGGCGCTTTTGCCGTCATGGGAACCAAGAGTAAATACGTTTGATGACGAATTGAATCGAGAAATAGAGAAATGGCGCCTCAGGTGAGTATCCACATCTCTGACATTACGTTCTCCATCGTCACTAATATTCATTTAAGATGGATAACTGATGTCGTGAGCCTTGAGAGGCATCGGGATACTAGCATTAACCTCCTTGCACGCGCAATTGCACCGTTCGCAAACTTCGAGGAGCTGGTAATTGTTGGTAAATGGTGCTGCTGGGTATGTTCTCTTGAACGCATAGATACCATTTAACGACATCTATGATACCCCAAAGGCGCTAACGTCAACGACAGATCTATCACTGGGATGACGGTTTGTAGCAAAGTATAGAATAATTCGGTTCCATGCACTGACAATAGTTTTTATGCATAGCACTAGACTTCGGAGAATTCGATAATAAGCCGGATGAGGCGAAGACTTATATAAATCAAACTGTGGACATCTACCGCCACTGCCTCTTTGACCCCAAAGGCACTGATGTATATTCATCAGCCATGATGGCATCCCATCCAGCAGCACAGTCAACCTGGGACTTTGCTTATTCCCTGAGGAATAGCATAGTATCTGGTAAGTGATAATATATTGCGCAAAACAAATTTTCCTGATGGCTGATGGCAAGGTTAGATTCTTTGAAGGACTGGTTTTTTAAGACTGTTTCCGACTATATAAACTCCACAGAGAAGCTGCAGCAAGTGTTCGATCGTGGAGAGATCTTGACACTTGAAGCCTACTGGACAATCCGCAACGACTCCTCGGGTATTCTACCATCACTTGCCGTTGGCCTGTACAGTTAAATTGAACTCCTCGAACGACATATATAAGAGCTGACAAGTCATCTAGAAATGCTGAGCGAGTTGAATTTCCCCGCTGGTTTTTTGATAACGAACTAGTAAACCGGGCTGCCGCACTCTCAAACCTCATCGTCTGGATGTAAGCTCAGCTTTGAGAACTTATTGGTGTAAATTCTAAGATTGCTAGGGGAAATGATATTGTTTCGGCTCGCCATGAACTCGTACGTAACGTTTTTATACTTTTCCTTATCTATTCCAAGCTACACACTCTAATATGACTATAGAAAGCCCTCCATGTCGATAACTATATACCTCTACTTGTCCACCACAAAAACATGGCACCGCAGCAGGCAATCGAAGAGGCCGCAAGTATTATACACGGTGCCTACAAAGAATTACAGAGTCTTAAACCCCGGCTCATACTGCTAGGCAAGAGTCGTGGGATTGAATTCGAAGTGGAACGATTTCTACGAACGTGCCAAAGCATGTGTGTAGGTACTTTCCAGTGGAGGTAAGGATTCTTATTTACAATAAGCTTGGGATTGGAACTGATGACCTTTCAAGCTATGGGAATCAGCGCTATCTTTCTAAGGAGCCCGCGATGAGTCGTGATGGGGTTGCTGTGGTTCTAGGACAGGGACTTCCAAAAGTCCCCACCAAGTAATTAGGCACTGCGGTTTAGGTAGTGATAGCGTGATGGGATAAAATTTGAAAGACCATGGGTTCTAATCGCTCGCGTTTATTTCAGACGGCGAGTCCCTGGCTTGGAGACTAAGCACTAGCACCGTCTAGCCAGCCGGGAATTGTGGTGGATGGAGAGTGTCGAGAGTGGAGAAAAGTCGTGCTAATTTAATAGCTAATACAAAGCACTTTGGTACATTACTTCATTCCTTATACCGACTTCGTGATTGTATATCGGCCCTAAGCGAAGCTCGGCGAGTACAACCATGAATGCAATATCTTGCAGCATGAACCGTTGAGTATGTATGGGGGTATACCCATGTAGTGGAGGTTATCCCGCATACGAATATTTGACGCGCCGGCCAGCTTACATCCATATCGTGGGCGCTATTAGAGCCCATCAACATGCGATGCATGGCAATCAACTTGCGCTTGTGCAGATTTTGTACAAGTTCAGCTCAAAGATACTTGGTCACTGGTTCTTTCGTTTCTAGAAAGACAGTAGGTATTCGAGTTGCGTCAAGAAGCTCGGATATGCTGCTTACCCTCACAATCCGTGGAACATGAAGTGGGAGAGCAGCCACAGGCTAGTTAACGAGACGTCCTACACTACTATAAGTCAACAAATTTCTATTCAAAATTTTTATGTATATCCATGTATATAATGAAGTGCAGAATCAATTTCGTTGCAGAGATATGTCTCATCTACTAAAGACACATGCAAATGCGAGGTGCCTAGTTGTCAATAAGTCCTCCTCCATCACCGAGTTAGATGTGTCCGGACTCCCAGAACACGAGGTGGCTGCCCCCATCCTCGGCCGAGAAGGTATAACCCGCGGCTCCTGGGATCTGGATGGCGGCGACTCAACAGATTCCGGAGGAAGCGTTAACGCTGAGCTCTGCCGCAATCATAATGATTTGGACATCAATAAGGGGAAGGACATCACGCCAGTCGCGGATCGCATGGTCGACAACCAGTATGGCCGCACCCCCATGGTTGATCTTCTCATTCTTAAACAAAATCTACTGGTCATCGGCTTCGTTAACACCGGCGGTGAGCATGTTTCTCACAAATCCGGGCGTCTGGGCTTCCATGTCGTTGGCTAGGTTGTATACAACTTTAAGTGTGAAGAGTGGCGACACTACTCTGGCCTGTTCGTTGGCCTAGTAGGGGTCCCTGGCTAGAATAGACGACCGGTCAACTAATACGAGCTTCCTAATAGGTTATGGGCACCTAGGCACTAGTCCCAGAACGCCCATGTGATGGAGTAGCCTATACGTCGTAGAGTGCGCCACGATTTCAATGTCTTTGAGCTTGAGCCTATCCAGGAGATCCTTCAAGTACGATGCGAAGCGGTTGATGAGGTAGAGAAAGATGGGCTTGTCAGACTCGCCATGGCAGCGCATTTCGTAGCTCGTGACGCGGTAGCCAACTTCGGAAACGTAATTGGGCTGTTTGGGCCATTTTGCAGTAGCGTAGCGTCAATCAGGAATGAATATAATGTTTTGGCTTGGAATAGGATCGCTTTGTGTACATAGGAGGTGGAGTCCATTTTGGGTTTCGACGAGGCTAGTATGTTGGCCAGGAAGTGTATTGTTCTGCTTGTGACCTACTGCCGAGACTTGAGAAAGGTGCAAGAAAATAGTAGGGAGAATAAGAGGCTTCATTGTGACGGTAGAATCGACCTTGGTTGTTGTCAGGTAAGACTGGACAAAAGGCTATGGGAGCAGGTAGACCCAAGAAATAGAGTAAGGGCAGAGGCCCCTACTACGAGTACGAAAAATATAAAAAAGGGCACAAATGCTCTATTGGATGCCGGCCATACATGTTACCCGCGTTCGAGCAAGAAGCAGCTGTTCCTATGATTGTTCGATAATTGGATAACCCAATTTACGACGCCCCGTTAATGGTGTACGTGCTATTCCTTGGTTGGTTGCCTAGCCCAACCTGTGAATGCGTGAGAAACGATACTTCGTCAACGCTATTCTCGCCGTCTAGTGGCATATCGAGATCGGCCGAAGCCTGCATGTTGTTCAGGATAATGCTACTTCTGACTGTGTTAAAGCCTACCTAATTATCTCGAGTGCATTGAAACAAGCGTCACGTTGGCGATTACCCTCACTGTGGCTACCTGCGAATGACTCGTCTTAGCGCCACGATTGACTGGCAAGTCTCCGGCTTTGCGCCGTACTAACACGTGTCTTGGTGGAATCAATGTTTATTTTTAACCAGACCTGAATAAAAACCCACGATACTCGTAGAAACGCACGAGTTGAGTGATGCGTATCACACGTACGAAGTACGTTTGTACTGTACAAGTAGACCTTGGGTTGGGTGCCCCACAGTCCCACTGTTCCCGACGTGTTCCTGCCCCACCCCCGTACGATTATCGCCCCGCCTCCAGTGTCCACAATGGCACAAATCACGACAGACTCAACTTCCATGACGATTGACGGGCTCTCCAGACCTCGACAATCTATCGCGCCACTATCACGTTCATCAAAGCACCGATCTAGCTGGACAAATGGCGCACCACTCCTCTAAGCGATTATCCGGTTCCCACCATCATCGGCACGACCTGCTGGCCAGCTTACCAGATGAGGTCCTCGTGCAAATCTTCGAGACTCTCGCCCGCATGTCACGAAGTTCCCTCTGCAATGTGTCGCGCCTCAACAAGCACTACCACACACTCGCCGACGCCGTCCTCTATGAGACGATCCACTTTGTCACACCCGAACTCCACCTCATCTTCAGCGAGTCCCTCCGCCGCAGACCACGTCGCGGCTCCGCCATCCGCGAGGTCAAGCTAGCATATCCGGCATCCGAGCTGTCCCAGCTCATCATCGACGCCCCCGTCCATGGATCCTACTATGACCATGCACCCGTCCGATACGATAGCCTGTCGCGCACAATCTCCACCATGTCTAATCTTGAGACCCTTGATATTGCCGTCCCCGACACGCTTCTGCCCGGCATCGGCAAGCTGTTTGACGGCCCTTTCGACCTGGCCTGTCTGAGGTCCTGCACCCTCTTCTACCAGACAAAAGATGGCGGATACTGGGATTTGCAGGACAACATTCATATCTTCTCCCACCCCTCTCTTGAGACGCTCGTCATCAAGAGGGCAAAGCTGGACTATCGCGGCTTTGACTGCATTGAGCTACCCCACGAGACGGCCCTGTCCAAGCTGCATCTTATCGAGTGCGACTTCAACGACGACGCTCTCTCTGACATTCTCATGTTCCCCAAGGCACTGACCGAGTTTGTCATGACCCAGACCAGCGACCCATCGCCGCCTCTGGAGGAGAGCTCCGACCGCATCGAGGACTACATCCTCGCCCTAAAGTCAGCCTGTGACTCTATCACCACCATCACAATCGACTTTCCTACCCTGACCGGCCATCGAGCCCTGCGCATGAGGGACTTTGTCGCCCTGAAGACACTGCGCATCAATTGGGACTACCAGCTCTTTGGCCAGTCCTCTTCGAAGCCGCGCCTCCACTCAGTTGGATTGCCACCGGCCTTGGAGACCCTCGAGTTTTTTAACCCCTTGGGTACCGACCAGGAGGTGACCGACCTCATGGTGTTTGCGATTGAGAACATCAAAATCAATGCGCAGCATCTCCACACATTGATAGTTGTCGAGGAAGAAGGAGCTGAAGTTCCCAAAGAAATTGAGGCGGCCTGCAAGTTGCAGCCTCAATTACAGCTCGATATCATCGGAAGATTTGATTCAGAGGATTAGAATCTTGGAGTCCTAGATCAGACCAAGATGCTGGCACCGATGCACCGTGCTTGGTCGGCAGTTGATTGGCTAGTGATTTCGAGCCCCCAACTGACATTCAAGCCCCTTGTCCCACGCGTCACGAATGTCAATGTGCCATACCAGCTCTAAAGCGAGGAATTCACAGTGACGACTAGCACATCACTCCATATACCAGCGAAAGTGTACTGTTTCTAGCCTCCATTACTAGTACGGTAACACGCGCAGTATATCAGCACTTACTTAACAGCCCACTAATGCTAGCCCCCATTGGACAATGCTGCCGTCGCTTCGCTGGCTACTCAGGCTTAGCCGTGCATGGAAACCGTTGGATTTCTCCAACCCCAACATTCCATAAATATGCCCAGACCAGTTGATTGAGGAGGAGACTATTCCCGGCTACGTAGCATCCCGCTATTATCCTGCCCACATCGGGGAGATGCTCCGCCGGCGCTACTAGATTGTGAGTAGCTCGGCTTTGGAGCAACCCCTACTGTCTAGCTTGCGCGCGATCTGAGGTGAGAATCCTCAGCTGTCCATCGCCGATTATCGCTGCGAACCCCGTCTCTGAGCCCTGCTAATAGTGTTCTGCTATAGTAACCGGCGCCATCTGACCCTCAAGCTCTTTGTTAATACCAAATTCATGGGTAACCAGCTTGATGATGAGATCAATATCTACAAACGCATCTACAGCGGTCCCAGGAGACATCCGGGGCGCAGTGCTGTTAGATCACCCCTTGACTCCTTTGATATTGATGGGCCTGATGGGACTCATTGATGCCTTGTGCATCCGCCCTTGTTTGAGAGTGTACAGACATTCCTTCACCAGAATCCCGTGGCAAGGTTACCTGTAACAATTTTTTTCGCCGACTTTGAGCAACAAGCTATCCAATACACTTAGCCCCGGAAAGAGGTATATGGAAGAATGATTCATTTGCCCCGCGAACTACCAATTCCAAAAGAACTAGGGACTCCAGTCCTTTGTGACATTGGGTCGGCCGTGCTCGGGGGAAGGGAGCACATTGAAGATGTCCAGCCTGGCATCTATCGATCGCCAGGTGTGATTTTAGAAGTCTCATGCGCGTACGAGATTGATATTTGGAAGGCTGGGTGCATGGTAAGAACTTGTCGTCCTCTTCCATCCGCAGCTTGGCTCACTGTTCTTTACAAGTTTGGGATATTTTTGAGGGCGGGCATCTGTTTACGGGGAAGGACCCAAAGCAAAACACGTACCGTGGCCGTGCTCATATCGCTGAGATTCTGGCTCTCTTGGACCCACCACCAAAACATCTCCTCGCACGGGGGTATCTGAGTCACAAATCCTTTTCTGATGACGGTAGGTCTACTCCGCGATTATGTACCTGGCACTGTCGCTGATAGTAGTACTACCTTCTAGGAACATATTTCGGTGGCATTCCCATACCGGATCCTATTCCTCTCGAGGACATGGAGACAAGCCTCGAAGGACAGGACAAGAAGCAGTTTCTCCACTTCATGCAGAAGATGCTATAATGGGAATCAAGTAAGCGTAGTTCAGTCAGAGAACTGGTTGAGGATGATTGGATATAGGTGAATACTAAAGCCGCATAGTCTTGCTAGACTGTGATATGTCATAGACATGAGGAAAATGTAAATCTATTTTAGAGCAACTTCGATAGTACTAGTATCGCGCCGTAACATGTGCTGTGACTGGTGTTAACACTGGAAGAACGTAATCACAATTGCAGGGCACATTGAAAACACGTTGTGAGGTACGTGTAGCCATTGCTAAGAATCCGAGAGGAACAAATGAGTGCTGGATCGTATATCTGTTATTTGCACGGATTTAAATACGTAGGCTATATACACGGCAATTGCCTGTTTACGCGATGTTGGGAATCTTGAAACCACCTGGCATTCTCCTCTGGAAAATCTGCTTGGGGTCGTACTTGGCAGCGACATCTTGAAGGAACAGGATATTTTCAGGGCCATAGGTACCAATGGGATCCTGGGTGCCATCGGCATACCCCAGGTACTCCCACTCAACGTCAATCTCCTCAGAGATGTAGTGGTCCTTAAGTTCCTGGCGCATAGCGACGAGTTGCTCGCGGGCTTCCTTCTCGGCGTCGGCAGATCGGACCATGTGCTGCATCTGGAAAAGAATGGCGTTATCACTTTCGCGGTCCATGCCTATAACATTACCCCCCTTCTCAACCGAATGCTCAAAGAGTACCTTCGGCATCGCCTGGAAGGTAATGTAGTTGAGAAAGTCGGGGTCCTGGGTAGCCTGCCACCCCTCAATAAAATTGGCCTGAGCCTCGACGGCCTGGCGGATGAAGCGGGGGTCATTCTTGCCCGTCAGGGTGATCCAGATCTGATGATACCCGAGGGGCTCTTCCAGCTCGACCGTCATGTTAAGGTGGCTGTCGTGACGGAGCGAGTCGCTAAGTTGAGGCTCGATGGTGTGGAAGTCGTCGTAGGCTGGGGCCCACTCAGTATTCGAGGTGTCGTGTAGGGCGGCCGAAACGATGATGCCACTATCAGGAGAGTAGGCCCAGAAGGTGACGGCCGAGCCCGCTGTGTAGTTGGGAATGTTGTCCACCCATTTGACGTAGGCGGCGATGTGCTGCTCCGTCGTGTTGAGGGGGTAGACGACCTGGCCGCCCCAGAGCTCGACGACGTCGACTGTCTGCAGGTCAACACGAGTCACAATGCCAAAGTTGCTCGAGCCGCCCTTGAGTGCCTTGTGCAGGTCGGCGTTGATTGCCCTGTTTGCATTGACAATTTCGCCGCTGGCTAGGACAACCTCGAAGTTGACGACATTATCGCAGCCCAGGCCAACATTGGAGCTGAAGAAGTTGTTGCCTCCGCCAGTGAGGAAACCGACGACACCAACTGTCGAGGTGCGTCCTCCGGGAGCCGTGACGCCGTACGGCTCGAGGGCTGAGTAGACGTCGCGCCAGAGGGCACCAGCGCCGATACTGGCCAGCTTGGTCTTGTGCGAGTAATTGATCTGGTCGATCAGGCCGGTGTCAATGGTGACGCCTTGGTCGACTGCATAGGCACCCACATTAGCTCCTCGAAACACGCACTTAGCACAAAGCAATGTTTCCACTCACTGTTGGAGGCCCCCGCCCACGTCATGTGGCCACCGCCACGGACTGCCCAGTTGCACCCCGTCTTCTTGAGCGTCGTGATGGCCGTGGCAACTTCATCAGTGCAAATGGGCTGCACAATGCAGTTGGGACTGAGCTGAGCCGAGACGGAGAAGTACGATGCGTCCCGTGTCTCGTAGGCGTCGGTCCCCGGGTGGAGAACCTTGAGGCCCGCTGTCTCGAGAGCGCCACACTGCCACGCGAAGCTCATTAGCCGCTCGCGAACGGAATAATATTCAAGGGGAGCAATCTTACGCAGGAGTCTGCCACGGCGTCGCGGCAGGCGCCGTTCGGCAGAGAGGCCAGGGCAGCTGCCGCGCCCAATAACAGCGTCGAGGACCGCATGGCGACGGGGCTAACTATTCAAGAGATGATATATCCTCAAACAAGTGGCGCGTAATCACGAACGTTAAAAAGAAAGGACTAGGCGGCCGGTGGTGTGCGTACTCGTACGACTCACGAGTAATACGGTGGCGACACGGATGCGGGCACGGCTGGGAGATGCGTGGCGACGGGTGAGACTTGGTGAAAAATGCATTCGTGGGGGGATATACATATACGAGTGCGTTGTCCCTGACCTTGGTGACCGAGAGGCTCGAGAGCTTTGCAAGCTTGCAATCTCTTATATCCCCGCATGATTAACTGACCTGCCGGCCCATGGACGAACGGTTATGAGCCAAGCATCCTCATCGACGTCAGCACAAACGATGGATGGGTTCTAGCTGTGGATTGTCTCCAGGTGACCGACTAGATCGCTATCCCAGTGCTCCGATTGGCGTGCGTACCGCCCCCTTGCATCTCCAGTCCGTCCGGTGTGGGATAGCTTGACCGGAAATCCTCCTGTAAAGGGCGCATGATGCGTGCAGCGGGTGCAGGGGATTACTATAACGGTTAGGTTGCAGTAGCACCCGCCAGTCTACCAGTGCCCATGTAAGCCCTAGCTTGTGACAAGTGACGCCTGACGATCCCACATCACGGTAAATCGCGGGATCTTAGGCAAAGGAGCCGCACACACAACAAACCATACCCTGCGCAATCGCCGACGTGAGACGAAGTACGAGTACTTTGTACGTACGTAGTAGGAGCTATGTTTCCCAGAGTATTTTAGAGGGAAAAGCCTATTACTTTTAGAATGGCAACCTCAGAATGTAACAAGGTCACTCCTAAAAGGGTTGCGAGTATTGACGAAGTTTCAGTTTGGTAATACTAGTACTCCGTACTCCGTACGAGTACTCTATACAGAGGAGATGGCTCGCTCTGGCAGCTGGGACTTTTCCGAATCCCATGGGCTCTGCCGCTCCGCACAGGTCTCAGTTAACAACATTGAAGCCATAACATATGAGTGTCCGTACGAGAAATAATAATAAGGGGAGAAATACTTTGTAGCTAAATAATAAACAGAGGTTACGTACAGTTTCCATAGACCCCAACAAGCTGGGACATAGCCTTGCTTTTTAGTATGTATATGGTGAAAACTGAAAAGCCGTGGCCATCGCGGCCCATCAAAGACACCCCACCATATGAAATAAAACAGGGACACAAATTATTCCAAACGGCCAAGAAACTCTCAGGTAACATCGAGATGGGGCAAGAAGTAGGGGCAGAGTGAGTAATGATGAAATGTTAGTCTCACCCGCTTTATGAACCCATATTCCCGGGACACGGAACCCCTCCGGCACCGCCCCTGAGAGGCTGAGAACCTTACTCGCGAGCTGTCATATTTTGTTTTTTCCTCGCTTCGTAACGTGGGCAGAGCCGGTATGGGGTTACATGGCGAGCGGGCATTCAGCTATCCATTCAGAATTTCCCGTTGACCAAGCAAGGGGGGATAGTTTTCGGGAACAACCCTCGCGCCAATTTGAAGTATTGAACTCCGTGACAGCGTCCGACCACACGGATATAGAGGGGCCCGACCTCCCCGTCTCAAAACTCAAAACTGACCCCATTAATAAGGTCTCACGTTCTGCTATTTCTTTTCCGAGGAGCCACAGGCACAGATCTGTGCGGGAACCTAGGACCGTCCCACGTCGTTTCGTACCTACGTACGAGTACAAACTGTCCGCTAACTACTACCCCAGTCCCCAGATGTCGTTCCCCGAAGTCAACGGCGTCGAGGTGTTGATAGAGCCACCAGAAGGCTACCATGTCAACTTCACGCACCCATACAAAGACACAGTGACGATCAATTCGAGCTATTGGGCTTTCGGCATCGAGTATTTCGTTGCCCTGCTATTCTTGGGGCAGCGTGTGTATACGGCATCGTTTGTCCTAGGCAAATGGCACCGCGATGACTGTAGGTCATCCACATGGCGGAGGCTACTCGACAAAAGCCGCTAACTCTAGGTTAATAGACATGATTGTCATGGCATGGGTGCTCACGACGGTTGCGCAATCCCTGGTGCTTAGTTGCCTGTCGCATGAGGTCTTGGGGGTGCACGTTTGGGAGATGTCACTTGACGATGCCATCTGGGAGACGACGGTAAGCCATTACCGAGACCAGGACCATGTTGATCCTTTCGTCCAAGCGTACGTTGAATATTGACTAAAACCTGGCTTCATGTAGCTCATCCACGCCACCACTCTGACGGTCATCCCGGGAACCGTCCTTGCCAAGTTGGTTATGTGTATTTTCTACTACCGCCTATCCCCAGTCACCTGGTACCGCTACGCCATTATCTTCACGGCTATCATCACCGTCGCTGCCTTCACTGCTGTGTGGTTTGCCGTCGAGTTTGCATGCACTCCCATTGAGGCGGCCTGGAACCTCCGTGTCTTCACTGGCACTAACTGTATCGATCGCCCCCCTGTGTACATGCTCCAGGCTATCATGGGTGGTGTCACCGACATCATGCTCATGCTTCTCCCGCTGCCCTCAGTTCTGCGCCTCCGAATGTCGTGGAGGCACAAGGCAGCCCTCATCGGCTGGTTCGCGACGGGGCTTCTCACTCTGGGCGCTGCTGTGGCCCGCCTCGTCATCCTGATCCCCAGCTTAAAGAACCCCGACACAACCTACGTCTTAGCCCAGGGTACGCTCTGGCTAATTGTAGAGGCTAACCTCATCATCATCTGCGGTTGTCTACCAACTTTCCGCATCTTCCTCAACCACGTTGCGCCCAAGATTCTCGGCGAGTCGCGCTCCAGCAGCGGTAGCGGTCCCAGCGACAACAAGGCAACGGGCTCCATCGGCATGCGATACGCCCTACGAACATTTGGCAAGGGGGACCCCAAACCCAAGCGCAGAGAATTTGACACGATTGACGAACTTGAGCTGGGAGACAACCCCTATGGGTCGCAATGGGAGGCTGAGGCCGGCACCGGAGGCCCAGAACCTACCCGAGAGCGGAGGAAAAGTCAGTCGGAAGCGAGTGACGAGGAGGCCATTGTTAAGACAGTGCAGACATCTGTAACCTACGGGACCTAATAGGAATACGGTAGATTTAGGTACGGAAAAGGCAATTCCTATTAAATATAAAATAAACTTCGATAATTTCCCATGTTAGATTGCTCTACTTACCTTTTTTTTTTAAAAAAAAAAAAGAAATGTATAAAAATGTTATTGGTACTATATGTCAATACCTTAATAGTCCGGCGTTGGTTAGGTTTCAGCCTAGTATATGTAGGTAAACCTCAAAATGAGTCACTGAGTTCCGAGGGACAGGAGTCATAGGATATCCCACATTACACCAAGCTCGCTGGGATGCTCAGTTTCGACGTCGGTATTGTCCAGTCTATGGGTATAGCCGCGGCCCGGCACTCCTCTTCTTGCAGGTGTGGCTGCTTGTCTCGTCAAGGTATTCGAGATTAATTGTTAGAGCCATCAGCCGATCTGTTAGCGTCTAAGCGTTCGAACTCTGAATGGCTGAGTCGGACGATGGCGATTGGAGACCATATGGCATACGTGATTGTTTCGCTAGTGTACATGCCTCATTGCTTTAGTAGTATTCATATCTGTGCCTTGCGACCTGCATGCCATAAATATACCTACTGCCTCCGCCTTCTTATATAAGTGCTATATATGAATAATTCGAGAATCTTACGGTTTATGTCAATTGTCACCGTTGTTGAATTGATCCACATGCCTGAATTGGAATAATTTTCGCGATATTCCGCGGTTATTTCTATCCGACTTAATGGGTCCCAGGATGATAGCTCCCGATAATGCTAAGTATAATGGCTCTTTTCTTCTTCTTCTTCTTTATCTTCAATTTGCTTCCCTGTAATATCCTATTACCTACTAATTCTTTGCAACTCTGATTGATACTACTCCCACGATATGCACTTGCTTACTAAATATCAACTGGGTCTAGATTAATGTAGCCCCTTACAGCATATTTCAAGTATGTAAATAGTGCAATTTGAGAATAAATAACACTAATACTAGTAGGACCAAAGGCGGAGCGACGAGATGAACTTCTGAGCTGAAATGGAGGTTGTTAGAGAGCAGTGAGTTCGGAAGGTAAGTTGAATTTTATTTCCCGACTTCTCTCTTGCACGTAATATTGATGGTCTTAGCTTCTAGTAATGCCCAAGCACACTAATTTAACCAATCTCCCCCTAAATAAATACTAGTAAGCATATATTTTAGTTTCTATCATCAGTCTTCTTAGTAGTTGCTGTTTCATCAGCGTAGATATGACAAGTCTTCGTATCCTTTGACCCAATGATCCGGACACTAATGACTAGTTCCGTGTCAGCCGGATTAAAATGTGATCTATGAACTGGTTTTCCATTTCTAGACCTATTCAATATTAGTTAGAGACGTCCTTAATAGCTAGTCCCGGTATATTTATATTTTAGACGAACTTGATAAAAACCTCTTGGATTGTGCCAAGTTTCTTTATAAATGCATATTAGCACATATTATTTAGACGTTTGACAGCGATTATAGTCTGAATCAACAAGCCACGCCCAGACTATAGTAGAATACTTGCCTGCTCTGCACTCCCGCCCGGGCTCGTGAAGGTCTTGAAGGCCCCCCTATGAGAGATAGGAATGTCGTGTACCTTAAGGCCGAGGGTACGGAAGAGTGACCGTGCAGTAGTGCTAAAAAGGCGTCTCGACGTATTCGGGAAAATATATAAGCAATAGAGCTATAAAGGAGTCTTATTAATCTCGCTATTATAACGAATAAAAGTCCTAGTCTCTGATATCCTCATGATCAAGCGAGGATGTTATTTTATATATTGAAATACATCCTACTTCTCCCCCACGCAACTTAGATCCTTTTCCCCACAATCCTCGGCATGTTCAAGGGATTGAACATACAAGCTGTCTGGCCAAGGGCAAGCAAGCAAGCAGTTATCAGATTGGTATTTGGATGAATGCTCAAGAGAGCTAAGAGGTGGACTCTGACATAGGGACATGATGCGGCATCGTCATAAGACAATAGCAGCATATAGAAACAAAGATGATTCTGTTCTTATCTTATATCCCAGCTCCGGTTTCAGCGAAGCAGTAGCCATTATAGACCAGGTCACCTAGGTATTTATGGCAATATCTCCGCACTGGCACTACGCAAGGAGGGGTAGACTACAAATAGACAAGCATTATGGTCTCTATGAGTAGCCATATAGTGTGGTCATAGGAGAGGCAGGCATTGACAAGCATATGAAATTTACGCGCTACCCAATGTATTGATATGCATTTATGTTAGAGTCGTCAAGCAGTCTGTCGACTTCACCGAACGAAGTATTCCCACTGTCGGATTTTAGACGCGTTCGGAATGTAATCAATGATTGGAAAGAAAATACTACTCATTGCTTGACGCGCCCCATGAGGGCACGCACAAAAAGTCAGGACTCCTAGGAATTCTGCAGGGCTAGGTCACGGCCTGTGGAGCGAATTAATCAAACGCATGACGAATTGCCCTTGTTTGGTTTTGGGATTCTGTTTGTTCGAGGGTCGTGACCAGATGTTTTAGGCGCCGTGATCCGCAAACGGCACTTTCAACCCTCCTCATACGACTTATATGTACGGAGACAAGAAGGAAGAAGCAAATACTCTATACAGGGTGCGGATCGTCGGATATTCCCCTAGGATAAGTACGGAGAAATAACGTATTTACGAGTACCACCTGAACATCCGTGGTTGTTGGACCTGGATACCGGGTTTGTGCTTGCCCTCCATGTGATTGGCTAACAAGGAGTAATGAGGCGCTAGCAAGGGCGCTCAGCGGCATTGGCGTGACATAAGGTGGAGTTGTGGACCGTGCTAAATGCGGCCGCCGCACATGACGTGGCATTGTTTACTATAAACTTGCTACAGCATCCCCATCTAACATCTCGAATTCGATCACTTGCACCGGGGCTAATTCTAGCCGGCATATTTTTAAAACACCCCTGACCAATGGCACCGCTGTCTAAATGGGCGAGAGGTCTTCTACGCCGAAGCCCGGCGGCCCCTTTACGATTTCCAACGACTGGGTTTGAGGTGATTCCCGCGAACCAATTACTCGAGGAAGAACAGTTCGACGAGTTCAAGGCGGGAAACTACTGCCCAGTCAGTATTGGAGATACCTTCGCCTCCAACAAGTATCAAGTCGTCGGCAAGTTGGGGTTTGGCTCAACTTCGACAGTTTGGCTTGCGCAGAACCTCCAGTATTTCCTCCTTCCCTTCTGACTCGCGCAGCCCTGAATAACGTAAAGAGTAGACTCAAGCATGACTATGTTACCCTAAAGATTTTTGCGAGAGACCATGGAAAGACATGTAGGGATGAATTTCAGACCTATCAGGCTATTGACAAAGCAAACCCTTCTCACCCGGGACACCGACACGTGAGGGGCGCCCTAGATACATTCACCATCGACAGACCTGGAGGGAGTCACCAATGTCTGGTTCAACGGCCTATGTGGGATAGCTGGAAGGACTTGCTACTGCGAAATCCCGCCGGGCGCTTCTCTGATGCACTTCTCAAGGGTGGTCTCCAGCATCTCTTCCTTGCCCTCGACTACCTGCACACCGAGTGCAAGCTCGTTCACACGGGTACGTTTGAGTATCCCCTGAAACTAGAGGTATTTATACTAAAGTGAGAGCCGATAGATATTAAGGCAGATAATATCCTACATGCAATCGTCGACGAGGGTATTCTCGAAGCCTTCGTCAAGGACGAGATAGAGAAGCCTTCGCCCCGCAAGTATATCGATGGCTTCCCCGTCTATAAATCCCGGCGCTTTGGTCTACCTCAAGACTTTGGTAGGATTATACTTGGTGATTTTGGGTCTATTGTGAAAGGGGATATGGAGCGGAACCACGACGCGCAGCCCAACGTATATCGGTCCCCCGAGGTTATGGTGAAGGCCCCGTGGAGTTACCCCGTTGATATCTGGAACGTTGGGGCTATGATTTGGGATGTGTTTGAGGGCGGTCACTTATTCTACGGGCAGGACCCGACGGGCAAGGGATATACGACGCGCGCGCATCTAGCCGAAGTAATCGGGCTACTAGGGCCGCCGCCGCTGGATCTGCTTAAGCGCGGGTCCCGGAGCAGGGAGTTCTTTTCAGAAGACGGTATGTGCCAAGGGGCTATTTATTGCCGACTACTAGAGCATGGAGTAATAGCTGATAATATCATAGGTCGGTGGATCGCGGATATACCAATCCCTCAGGGGGATAGCCTTGACAAAGCTGAACAGGTCCTCGCGGGAAGGAATAAGGCTATGTTCCTCGAATTCGTAAGGGGGATGCTAGCGTGGCGGCCCGAGGACCGTAAGACGGCGAGAGAGTTACTCGAGGACCCCTGGCTAAAGACCTGGGAGATATCTGATTAGAAGTATTAGTTTATATATTTAGGCACTATAATACGTATTATAAGGCCCTATAGATTATATAGCAGAGAAGAGAAGCTTCTGCTCTATTATAAGGAAGGGCTTTACTACTGTCGGGCTGGTGCCTCTCAGCCAGGTCATGTGGCCAGAGCGGCATTAGGCCAGGGCGACATACCGAGATGCCCGTCGACAGACATCTTGAAACGCATCCCTCTGAGTTCCTAGAGCGGGGCCCTGCGATGAGACTTCACAGTCCAGCTCAAACTCCACCATAAGTGCGTGTGATGCTGCTAGAGGAGCGTTTTTCTGTGTGCCAGAGGCTGCGGGTTTTAGCCTCCCCGATTACCCCTAGTAAGTACATGTCTCCACTCTCCCAGGTGCTTACCTCCCGGGGCGGCAAGGTAGTCTCTTCGTGGCAGGCGGGGCCATGGGGCCGTATTATAAGCCCGGAAGCCGCCTCGGACGACGACTGGGACTTTGCCACGGTAGACTTGAGCGGACCGCGGTATATGATAACGATCTGGAGAAGTTTCAGAACGTGTCCTGCGATGAACGCGACTTTCTGACCCCTCGCCGCCCTACCACTCGAGCTCCACGCCATCGTCGCCCGCCCAAAAACATGAAGGAGGTCAAAGTCCCCCTTCAGGTGGTTTTTGCTCCCGGCACCATCTCCAAGTATGAGGAAAAACAGTCGTGTCTTCTACGAAAATTCCATGCGGGCTCGGATGCTCCTTGGTTTACAACAGGACACGACTGCCCAGGCGGCTGACATCGAGTCTGCCCGGCGCAGGCCGCAGATGAGCGACGGAACAGTTCGTCACCGACCCCAGGACTGGACCTTCCCCTCAGACAGAAATACCAGGTGGCTCAATTTCAGAAGAGTCAGATACTGCCAGCCCGAGCTCAATTCGACCTCTCTCCACTAGAACCGCATATCGACCGCGAGCTTGATTGATCTCGACGCTGATGTTGCTTTTGAACCACACCACGCACAACCGCCCGCCCAGGCGGCTCCCATCGGTTCCAAGACCCTTTTCGTCCTCGCACCTCTATACAAAACACAAGAGGCCTCCTCTATATTCCCATTCGCCCCTGCTCCACCTTCAGCCAGTGTTATGCAGGGGCTCGCCTCGCCGGACGAGACCAAAGCAGATCTGCAGCGCCTGCTGGGGAGCATGGGGGAGCACCTCCAAGCATGCAATAGCCTACTCAGAGAAAGACCCGGTGATTCGGCTCGGAGCAAAGACCAGGAAAGCATGGGCAATGAGTAAACGGTCAAGCTCCAATGCCTCGAAGGCTGCAGGGTCGCACCGCATGGCCGAGCTTGTCGACAAGTACGGCGTTTACCTAAACCAAGTCGTGGCCAGGTCGAACGTGGGCGCCAGCGCACATATCGGGCGATGAAGGAAGATGGAACGGTGACCTGGGTTGGTGCGATGGACGTACGCAACGACGTGGACTGGACGCAGCAGTGGGAGAGGAGCTTCATCGACATCTAAAGGGCCATTCTCAAAGTATGCTCCAGCTTCGCCCTCCTGCACGTCGACCATGAGCTGACCAGGACCAAGTACGATGTTCAGCAATGGGAGGGGGCCCGGTTGCTGGCCCTTCAGAGGCAAGGCTGTATGAGCTGACTGCACTTATGTATATCCCCAGCCTGACCGCCTGGACATTACCATGAACGAGCACGGCGTTATCACCTACTGCAAGTGTAGTTGAGGTACGAATGTCACACATTCGTTGACATGGACATGGTCTAATGCAAACATGCATTGACCGAGGTCGCTGGGATTCGGTAGTTTCGCGGTCCACGATGCCGCTCGAGAAAGATGTGGTCGGGATTTTGGAGTTGGCTGGAGGTATGCAAGCGCTCGTCGTTGGACGGGCCGGCTTTGCCACAGACTCTTTGCAACCTACGTGCCGTGTTCACCAGGCTTGCTATCACGCGGCTTTGTTAGTCCGGATATTATTCGTTTGTCGGCACGTAAGCTACTAGTCTTTGACGGCATCATTTCGATCCTTGGTTCAGACTCGCCTGATAGGCCGGCAAACCCCATTTCCTCGCCCAGTCCGAGTCGAGTACCTGGGCAATTGTCGGCCGGTCCTCGGGCTTCCACGCAAGCATGCGTTTCAAGAGCGCCAGAAGCGCCTGAAACTCTGCCTGCGGAATGACGCCAGTGTTAAATTCTTGTCGTGTCTCCTGTACCCATTCGGCAAACCGCCTCTCCCACGAAAAGACGTCTCCCTCCGGACTTAGCGCGTTGCCTGCGTCGTCGAACCACTTGGGGCGCTCTTCCCAGCTCTCCCACCACTCATCAGGCATGCGGCCTTGGAGGTGGACCTGCTGCGCCGTGATATCGTCTTGTGGCGCAATTACGCCATCGATGAGAGACCGGTGCGCAAAGAGCTCGAAGACAACGCAACCAAGACTCCATATGTCGGATGCTAGGGTCAGCGGCGTCTTGGGCTGGAAGAAAGCCTCGGGAGGTCGGTAGATGAGGGGGGTGTAGGACTCGAAGCGGTCCTTGTCTTCCGGGCGGAACGCGACGCCGAAATCGCTCAAGAGGAGTCTTGCTTCGCCCAGGGGAAGCTTGTCACTAGCGATGCCGAGCCATACGGGTGGGACGGCGTACATAGGAACACCTGGGGCCGATGAAGTGGGTGCGCCATCGACGCGTTCAACAGATACCCGCTCCGGGGCGCCCAACTTGGCGTAAAGCTCTTCCACAGACAGTTTGTCGAGAGACGAATCCATTCGGAGGAGCAAGTTCCCGAGATGAAGATCTGGACGTTGGCGTAAGTAGAATGAACCAAGCAGACAATTGGGGCAGCAGACGAACCTCCATGAGCATAGCCTTGGGAATGGATGAAAGAGATGGCGAGAAGCAGCTCCGTCGCCAGTGCTCTTGCAACCTCGAGCTGGAACATCCTGAACTTGGAAGCCTCCTTAGAAGCTCTCAGGCTACATCGCGCCGGCACCGTGACAAGGCATGGATGAGTGCCATTCGGGCCATTAATCTCAAACCGATCCAGGACAACAGGGATCATTGTCTTCGCGTGAGCGGTCTCGTGCGTCAATTGGGACAAGATGTCCAGCTCTTTTGTTTCAGCATCAGCAGTACCGACCTTGACGGCGACATAGCTGGCAGTCCACTCGTCATGGGCCAGCCAAGCCGTCGAGAATGTGCCGTGGCCAAGCTTGTGAACGATGCGGTAGCGGTCTCGGAGACGGTCGTCGATGTGAATCGGATGGTAGCCGTGGGTTTTGTAGTCTTCAATGTCTTCGACATCCTCGATATAGTGGTACTTGAAGGCGGAGGTTGACATGGTCAGAGAACGCGATTTGGATAGGGTTGGACCAAACGGTGCGCTGCGTCGAAAAATTCGAGCGTAATGAGGCCGTCGCAGGTACCCAAGCGACAAGGTCGCGTGGAGACACAGAAAAGGCCTCATTAACTACGGAGCGACGCCTAGATAATTACTCAATATGGAATGCAAAGATGGGTTCGTTCTGGACGTTTCATAGGATGGCAGATACGATTAGGTGAAGGGTATTAGCGGTTCTAGGTTAGTAATCGAATTTAGGGTCTAGGTTAATGCCTTCCTAGGTACACCTTAGATCTAATCAGAATCCGATACCAGCCGCGCGCCAGCACTAACCCTAAATAGTAGCGGGTATACCCGCTGCTAGTGATGCTATACTTATCTTATAAATAGACCGGGGCGCGCCCTGCCCCTTAGATATCTATTATCTTATCTTAGATCGGTAATCGGGTAGATATATTACCTCTCTAACCGTCATGCGGCGGCGAACGGCAGTAGAGTTCGCGGAAAAACGCACTCCAGGGTTCGCGGCGCTAGTGAAGACAGGGGGTAGAGTTCGCCGAGACGGGGTGAGTAGAGTTCTTAGAGGTTCCCGGGCGCGGACGCGGATGCAACTCGGTAGGCAGGTGCAGCGGGATACGGCGAGCACGATGGTATACTTTTCGTGTGCCACAGCGCCGTGGTCGTGACGCTGATGGATTTGAGTTGTGTTTTTGCCCTCGGTGGGCGATTTCGCGGGAAGAGGCAGGGGGGGTAGGGTTCTCCGACGGACGAGGAGACGATAGGACTACGACGAACGGCAGTAGAGTTCACGGAAACCGATAGGGGGTAGGGTTCTCCGACGAACGAGGAGATAATAAGACTACGATGGACTGTAGTAGAGTTCACCGAAAGAGGGAAGGGGGGGTAGGGTTCTTAGAGGTTCCCGGGCATAGAGGCGGATATAACTCGCAGGGTAGGTGCGGCGGTATACGGCGAGTATGATGGTATGCTTTTCGTATGCGGCATAGGCGTAGTCGTAGACGTTAATAGGGGGTTTATATTTCTACCCTCGTCGTCGTGCCTCTTAGGCTCGCTATATCATCGGGTTACTAGGAGGCTATACGTACGTAAGCTGCCCTGGTTAGCTAAGGGCGGCAGATTATATACTACGGTGAACTATAGTATGGTTCGCCGAAAAAACAATTACTAAGACAGCTCTACCGGGGGGGGGGGGGGGGGCCTACCCTAAGCAAGCGATAAATAAAAGAGAGAGAGGCGGTATAATCATAAAGCGCTACTAGGATACGGATACCCTTCTCCTCGATACTCTTTTACTAGACGATAGGGGGAGAATAGAGACGATAATCGAGTACCCGAGGTAGCGGGTAATTATATACGATAGCACCCGATAAGCTACTATGCTTCGCATTATCACGTAGACTATTAAAGCTTAGGTCTAATAAAACTAGAGTTAGCTATATACTTAACCTAACCCTAGCTCTTTATTCGGCGGGTTTTCGACTAGAATTCCTATAACCCTAAAGTACGAAATTAGTACGTAATCTATGCGTTCTAGTTAAATTCTTTTCTAGTTAGCCTCTACTACTAATTAATCTAAAAAATAAACCTAACCTAACCTAACTCCTATCGGTTAATAGTTACGAGAATGCCTATTCTAGATTAAATATATTAAAATTCTAGCGCCTTTAATCTAGAATCCTATCCCTAGACGGCATAACCATAAGCGGTATAGTAAGTCGTAGCGTATATATCCGATAACGACCTTACTATTAATTAATCAACGCGCCTATTAATTAGCCTAATAGCTAAGGCGTAGGTAATAGCGACTAAGGAAATAACTATAGAAGAGTATATATGCTTAGTAGAGGAGTATTAGATACTAGTATATTAGCTATATAGTAGTGGTATCAGGCCCGATAGTAGTATCGAGCGTTACTTCCGCGGCTATAGGGTAAAAGGGCGGCTTCTAGCCGATATTAAGGATTATACTAGCTTAATAGAGCTCTAAGACCTATCCGACGGCCCGCTACCTTAGGATAGGTTATCGCCGATCGCCTAGCTACTAGTACTACGTGGGTTTAGGTATCTAAGCTACCGCTTTCTAACGATATCCCGGAAGAGCTTATAGCGATACTGCCGAGAGGCCTAGTATACGTTAGCTAGCCCTGGCCGGAACGACGCCGAAGTATATCTCTAGATATAGCTCCGGAGTAAGTTTACGCGGTATTAGATCGTCGACGACGGTTACGGTATAAGGAGGGACGAGGATACCGAGCACGCGCCCGGCGACGATATATTTAATACTATACTAGCCGAGTATACTGCCGAGATCGATGCTAAGGATACTAAGCGGCTCTAGAAGGGGGATATAGAGGAGGGTATCGACCGGGACTTATCATAGGTTAAGAGGATACGGTAGGTACGATATTTCGGCTCACGCGATAAGCTAAGGATTATAGAGGTAGCCGAGTAGGTAAGAAGCGCTAAGAGGAACCGGTAAACGCGTGACTAGCCGCTAGACGACGCGGCGGCCGAGGAAGCGGCGCTACTAATCCGGCTAGGCTAAAGCTTCGACCGCAAGATAAAGCGCTGCTACTAGCGGCTAGATAGTATACCCGTCGAGACGCTATAGCTACTTAGTAGCATATTAACCACGGTACTCGCCGGGATACTATTTAGGTATAAGAGTATGGAGTAGTCGATAAGTAAGTACTAGTCTATCGGCTACCGCTACCTGGGATTCTACTTACGGGCCTACCGACTAGGGCGAGAGGAGGCATAGGAGTAGCTAGCTATACGGTTCACCGATGAGTAGTAGAGCTTGCTAGGCGACGTAGCGTACGAGCTAGATAGCGAGAGCAGTAGCTAAGATAGTAGCTTCTTTAGCGACCGGGAGGTCGATACGGAGGAGGAGGAGGATAGGGATAAGGGGGCTACGGGCAGCGATGGTAGCCTAGATAAGGGTACGCTAGACCGGGCTATATTTATATTCCTAGCTCGCTCGATTAGGTAGAACGTAGGCGGCGACGTCTATATAAACCCGCTACTATGCTTCTACGTAGTGCTCGGGATTAGGAGCTAGCTACTAGGCTATATAGAGCCGCAGCTATACACGGGGATACTTACGGGTATTATATAATAGGCGCGGCTAATATTCCTAGACGCCGTATTTAAGCGCTAGGGGGAGGAGCTAGAGGATATCAGCGTCGAGGCTATACTCGGCTTCCGCGACGAGCACGCTAAGTAGATATACGTTAATACGTATAGCGTAATCAGCACTATTATCGGCTAGATAGCGTATGGTAAGGGCTACCGCTATAAGATAGGGGGCTAGGCGATGGTACGGTAAAGCGAGGATAAGTAGACGCTATTCTACTACGGCGAGGCGATTAGGGTCGAGGACTTTAGGCGTACGCTACGCGACTTAGTGACGGAGGCTAAGGCTACGCTAGACCGGATCATAGCCGGGTTATAGGATAAGGTCGGCGGTAGGTTAAAGCTTAGGAGGATCGCGGACAGCTTAATACGCTTAGGTGCCGGGTAATCGTTTACGATAAACCCGAGGAACGAGTAGCTCTAGCCGGGACCCGGTAAGGTGATAGGTCTAGCTAGGTCGGCACTATAGGATACCGAGTAGAGCCGGTAGAAGGCGGGGCCAGCGAAGAAGCGGCTACGGTAGCTACGGCAGTTCCGGGAGGCTATACTAATGCTAGTACATACATAGGCCAGGCAGCCGGGGCGGGGGCTAGAGGTAACGACGATACGGCACTACGACTTATAGTAGCTAATCCGGAATATATTCGTGGTAGACGGGTAGGTGATACTAGTGATAGACCGGGATAAATCTAAGGCGATCCGCGATAACGGGCGTAAGGTAGCACGGTTCCTACCCGAGCGGATCGGCAAGATAATAGTTATATACGTAGCGTGGCTACTACCGTTCGAGCGGATACTACGTAGCAAGTACAGGCTACCGTAGCCACAGGAGCAGATACTCGACTTCCTATAGCGGGATGGTAGCTCAGGGGTATAGGATATAGACCGGCTTAGCGGCGTACTAGTACGCGTAACGTAATCCGGCACGGGGGTACGGATCGGCATAGCGCGGTACTATATAGTAGCGATCAAGCTAGGGCGGCGGATCCAGGGGCTAGCGATAAGGTAGGCCGAGTCGCGGATAGGTAACGAGGACGATAATAGGCCCGTTAATATCAACCCGGCCACGGGTAAGGCGGTAGATTATAGCGGTAGCTAGAATATCGTGTAGGACTTATAGGCGATACACGGGACGCGGATTACACGGCAACACTACGCTATATATATCGGGTACCTAGGGAAGCTATAGCCGGAGATAATCGCGACGTTCCGGGAGATCAGCCGGCTATAGCACTAGTTTCTTAAGCACAAAGCAGGGGCACCCGACGCCGGCAGCTATCAGGGACAGGGCTAGGCAGATAACTATAGCCAGGGCTAGGCAGATAACTATAGTCAGGGCTAGGCAGGGTCTAATAACTATAGTCGGGGCTAGGCAGGGTCTAATAACTATAGTCGGGGCTAGGCAGGGTCTAATAGCTATAGTCGGGGCTAGGCAGGGTCTAATAACTATAGTTAGGGCCCGGGTCGGCATAACTATAGTTATCAGAGGCTATATAGGGCGGCTAATATAGTCGCACGAAGGACCGGGCCTAGTAGAGGGCAGAAGAGGCCGCGGGGCGAGGGGGGCCCCGAGGATATAGGCACTAAGACCCGGAACCCGGGGCTAGCTAAGAGGACGAGGGCATAGCCCAAGTCAGGGCTATTAGAGGAGGAGATAGCTACCGGGCTACGGAAGCTACTAGGGCCGGGGGCGATATAGCAGACGGAGAAGCAGGCAATAAGCATAGAGGTGATTATAGGGCTAAGGTAAGATAAGGCGGCTATTAGCGTATTACCGATAGGGGGCGGGAAGAGTATACTATTTATAGTACCGGCTATAATAAGAGGGGGGGGTACGAATATCGTAGTAGCGCCGTTTATAGCGCTAATAGATGATATCATCGAGCGCGTAGTAGGCATAGGGGTAAACTATATCCGGTTCTGGCTATCGCTAAGCGTAGGGCGGGAGGATATACCGCGGGTAGCATAGCTAGTAGTAATAAACGTAGATATAGCGGCAAGCAACGAGTTCGCGTTATATATAGATAGGCTTCTATACGTAGGGCTACTATAGCGGATCTTTATCGACGAGTATTATACGGCGATAATAGACGCTAGCTACCAGGCCCGGCTAGGGACGCTAAAGAGCTTATACCGATTCTAGTACCTAGTAATACTACTAATAGCGACGCTGCCGGTAATACTAGAGGACTAGTTCCGGTAGGAGATACTAGTACCAGGGGCAACGATAGTACGGGACCGGACGATTAAGCTTAACTACCGGTACCGGGTAGAGTAGGTATAGCCGAGGAAGGCCAGGCTAGGAGACGCCGTAGCGGAGCGGATAGTAGAGACGGTACAACGGCTAGCACGGGGGATAACGGGCAGCTAGAAAGGGGTAGTATATTACCGGACTAAGGGTTAGGGTTAGGGTTAGGGTTAGGGTTAGGGTTAGGGTTAGGGTTAGGGTTAGGGTTAGGGTTAGGGTTAGGGTTAGGGTTAGGGTTAGGGTTAGGGTTAGGGTTAGGGTTAGGGTTAGGGTTAGGGTT